>NW_019168532.1:40000-245130 GCF_000001635.26 Mus musculus
GAGATCTTGTCTAAATAAATACATAAATAATGTATCGAACACCTATTCTGTGTGAGACAGTATGCAAAGAAATAAAATTTACCCACAGGCAGTCATAGTCTAAGAAAAGAACTAAGAGAAGGTATATAAACTACTATAATCTTAAGAAGAAATTGAAAGTGGCTACAAGAGAAACTCTGAAATTCAGAGAAGGTAGCAATCAATTGAAGTCTAGCATAGGATGGGATAGACTTGGATTAAGAGATAAGTAAAAGAACATTTCCAATTTTCTTACTTTGGAGAAAGGCTAACCAGAATGATGAAAGCGAAATAGTAGACAAGAAAACATTGTGGGGACAAAACGTCTTTCAGAGGACACCCGTTTGCCTCCTAGCACCCACACAGTGGCTAACAAGCACCTGTAACTACAGGGACAGAAGATGCAGTACCCTCTGTGACCTCCTTAGATGTTGCACACACATAACACGCAGACATACATGTAGGAAAATAACCACACACAGAAAATAAAAATAAATACACTTTGTTTATTAGCATAATAGTCAAGTAGTATTGTCTCGAAATTGAGATTTCAGAGACCAATTCTTTTTTTCTCTTTTTAAAAAATTTTATTAGATATTTACTTTATTTACATTTCAAGTGTTATCCCCTTTCCTCATTTCCCCTCTGAAAAACCTCCTCCCCACCCTCCCCCTGCTCCCCAACCCACCCACTCCCATTCATGGTCCTGGCATTCCCCTATACTGGGGCATAGAGCCTTCACAGGACCAAGGGCCTCTCCTCCCATTGATGTCCGACAACCACTGTGCTTTTGTGCTTTGAGACAAACTTAACTCTCTCATTTCATATTTGTAAACAAGCATATTTCTAATTATAGATACCCAGGAAGCATTTTAAACGTCTATCTTCAAGGGCTTTTTGAGTCCTTTCAAATCCTAGAGAGCACTTTATGTACCTTCAAACTGACTATGACATCAATACCAAGTGGAATTTGTTCATTAAAAACAAGTCGAGAGGACTAAGATGTAGCTTAGTGATAAAGCCTTAGAGTTGAACCACAGCATGGTAAGAAAAAACAAACAAACGAATAAACAAGTATATGAAGACATGGTTAGAGCAAATAGTTCTACTCTTTAATCAGCTAAGGGCTGTGTTTTACTACATCTCTGGCACATTGTGGTACTACCACAGCAGCCTGGATCATCTCATAGGATATTGACTGTGCCATGGGATAGCTCTAAGATTGCTACCATCATTCACTGTGAGGAAAATTTCTGAGGTAGTGAAGAAGGCTTCCTCGGTGGCAGTTTCCTCTTTAAAGTAGGGACTGTGGGAGAGAAAATGTCATAGGCATATTTCTTTGTCCAACATTTTAATGTGATTGTGTAGAAAACGAACGTATTAAGATCTCCTCTGCTCCATCAGTAAGTATAAAGGTGTGAAGTGTGAGGTTAAGGTACAAGGGTTGCAGCATAGTTAATGGGCACTATAGAGTAAGACACATGTGAGTTGAGATCCCAGCCTAGTCATCTCTTAGGCGGCCCAAGGCAAAAACAAAAACAAAAACAAAAACAAAGCAACAATATATATATATATATATTTTACCCATAGAGATGAATAATTTCTGCCTTGTAAGGTTAGCCTAAGGACCAAATATGTTCAATTACTTAGGCCACTGCTTTGTACCTAGTCAGTTTTCAAAAACAAAGTAGCTGCTATGGTGTTTAAGGCATTTAAATTTTGTTTGAAACAAATGCTATATCTGCCCACTACCTCTGTTTCCCTTCCTTCGTAAAGAGGTGTGACCCCTGTGCAAAATAAAGAAAAGGCAAGAACAACAAGGGCATCGTTGCTTCTTTTTTTTATTATTAGGTATTTTCTTCATTTACATTTCCAATGCTATCCCAAAAGTCCCCCATACCCTCCCCCCCACACTCCCACTACTCCCACTTCTTGGTCCTGGCGTTCCCCTGTACTGAGACATATAAAGTTTGCATGACCAATGGGCCTCTCTTTCCACTGATGGCCGACTAGGCCATCTTCTGATACATATGCAGCTAGACACACGAACTCTGGGGGGTACTGGGTAGTTCATATTGTTGTTCCACCTATAGGGTTGCAAATCCCTTTAGCTCCTTGGGTATTTTCTCTAGCTCCTCCATTGGGGGCCCTGTGATCCATCCAATAGCTGACTGTGAGCATCCACATCTGTGTTTGCCAGGCCCTGGCATAGTCTCACAAGAGACAGCTATATCTGGGTCCTTTCAGCAAAATCTTGCTAGTGTATGCAATGGTGTCAGCGTTTGGAGGCTGACTATGGGATGGATCCCCACTTCTTGGCAGTGTAGAGTCACATAGCCTATATAGCATTTCCTTTTTTTTTTTTTAATGATGCGTTCCAGTACTGGTGATTGAACGGAAACTCTTGAGTATTCTAGGCAGATACTATACCACTGAGATGTATAGATAGTATCATTTCAAGCCCTTTCTTTTGGTTTTCTTCTGGCTAAAGAGAAGTGTCAAGAAAAAGATTCGTCTTTCAACGCAACAAAGATTTTAAGAACCTAACATATGTCTTGTGACAAATCTAATGATGAACTTCTTTAATCATGGAATGAAGAGTGTTGGAACTCTACTATTAACTTGAAAGCAGCCTTGGAAGAGACTGCTGCAGGAACCTAAGTGCTGAGTAGGGTTATTTTCTCTTGGAGAATACTTAGATGGAGTTATCAGCAGATAACAGAAGTACTAATGCAGCATCCATATAGAGCTTCCCTGTTATATGGATGAAGGAATGGCATTACGTTGCAAGGTTTTTGTCATTCTTTCACTGTAACAACAAGAACAACAAAAGTTGTCCTGGGTTTTTCTGAATCTACTACCAAATAATACTGACAAATATGTTTTTCTACGATTGCCTTGTAATTTGACCTTACAATATAGCAAACGTGGTAGATCCAATATCTGATAAATGCTTTGATATCCAAGGGAAGAAGTGGGGGAGGAGACAAGCTGTTATGTTTATGTAGTGATAATAATACTTGCTACCAGAAAGTTATCTATGTTCCTCAGACTCCTTTCCCTAGATGATGCTCCTGGGACTAATTCTCCATTGGTAAAGGAAGTAAAGAAAGATGGAGTCCATGGAATGTTTGTGATGCCATATAGGAAGCTCATGGCAGAGCATGTCTCCAATCTTTGGAAATTATTAGACTCAGTAGCTTAAAATTAGCATGTGAGTAGCTGAGGATGTAGCTTAGTTAGTAGAGTGCTTGCTGAGCACATGAAATCCAGAGTATGAGTCACACCACTGCAGAATAATAGGTGTGGTGCTGTGCACCTGTAATCCCAGCAGCACTCTGGAAGTAGAGGCAGGAGGATTCAAACTCAGCTTCAACTATTTACCATGATCAAGGCTAGCCTGGGCTACATGAGACACTGTCTCAACACAAACCCATTAAGTGACATTTGAATTCAAGAATTTTAAAATTAGATTTATTTTAAAATGTTCATATATTTGTATTATAGTTACATACTTTATATTCTCCTCATCTCCCTCTAATCCCTCCCATGCTTCAAATTCATGGTCCCCTTTTAAAAATTATTATTTTTGCATATACACACATTTATAAATGAATTAATAAATATGTAACTAACCTTCTGAGTTCAGTTAGTGTTGACAATATACACGTGTGTGCATGTGGATAGTCTGTGGTTCTTTGGATGGGAGGAATTATCACCCCAAATGACAGAATTTCTATCTGTTATCTAGAATAGATACAATAGATGTAATAGATATAATACGTAATATAATTTCAGGTAAATATAAAATAATGTGACTGTGGCTTTTCAAACATCCTTAATGTTATTTATCCTCCTAATGTTGTTCCTCTTTGTCCCTCTGTATTTTCCTCCACAATTCAGTAAAAGCCCCTGCCCTATTTTCCTTCTTTCCTCCCACACATCATCCAGGGATATTATGGTACACAATGCTGCTTTTCAATGGCTCTATTTTCTGAGCTCAGGAGTGATATGAATGGTTATAAATGGCTGTATAGAAACAGAACTGTACGTTAGGAGAGTGTGACATGAACCCAGCTTATGTGTTACCGTACAAACAGGATCAAATTCCTGCCACAGATGACAAACAATGGGAAGCTGCCACTTACAGCCCACCAGTAGGACAAGGGCAGCAAAAGGGACAGCAATAGTCAAGTTCTCACCGCCACTCTACCCACCTGAATTAGTGCCATATGGCTACAAAACAATGACTACAACCCAAACAGCTGCTCCATGACGAGATGAGAAGCTTAGAGGATGAACACAGGCTTCTAGGACACAGCATGGCTTTACTGTCCACTTATAACAAGTGAAAGTATATGTGTCGGCTATTCTAGTCATGAGTTTTCAGAAGCAGGATGCTATTTTGCATACTTAGCCACATCCAAATCTTTGTTCAAAAAAAAAAAAGGAAAGAAAAAGAAAATAGGTGTTATGAGCAATGGACTAGAGAGGCTTTTGAGGATTGGATTTGGTACTTAGCTCATCAGGAACATAGTCTAACATGAAAAATTATAAGTCTTTCAGGAGCCTATCACAAAAGGCTAGTGAAGATATTTTCTATGATCTAAGAGAGAAAAACTATAAGGCTCAGATCTGGGTCTAAGTTAGTCCTACAGGGGGAACCTTGATTTTTCAGGGATTTTTTTTGCCTTTTTTCTCGGTGACCATTGCATTCTTTCTCAGAAGCAGCATAGTTTCTGCTCTCTGGGCATAAAATGGAAAAAGAAACAAATGATCAAAGTACCTAGTCTTAGCTCTCATCAGGGTCTGCTCGTTCCATTACTACTGCACTCTGCTTCAGCAATTTCGGTGGTTTTCACCACGGCGGCCATTCCTTCTACTGTTTGGATATTGCTGAGGAGTTTGAGTATTTGGTCACCTTGGAGAGGGCCCTTCCGAGTTTTTAGTTCTGGAGGGGGAAAAGTAGAAGATGTGGTGAAGGACAGTAGCCTTCAAACTGCTGGTAGCTCTAAGGCTTTCACTTCCTCTATCTCCTCTCTGGCCATTCTCTGGGCTACGTCCTAAGGGGTATGTGGCTCTTTTTTTTGTTTTAATGAAGCAATGTTGTAATTCTCATTCTGAAACTCGGACTTCCTGCCCAGCACCTTCAGTGTACTGGTGACCTCTATAGAGGGCAATGGACACTTCTTGACACATTAAGCTGATGTGGGTTACTCTTAGGACAGATAACAGTGATCTTGGCCTTTCTCTCCTCTGTTCTAAGATAAAAGAGCTGAAGACACACTATGTGTATAGATGCCACATAGTTCACTAGCATACCCTAACTTTTTTTCCTTTTTTTTTTATTTTTTTATTTTTTAGCAGAGTGAATACAGGGGCTGTGTTCCAACCTTCCCTTCAACAGGTCTCTGCAGTTCCCCCAGGGCAGCTAAGACAATTATTCCTAGGGAATCCTGCAGGGGGAGTTCCGGGTCAGGGAGTAGGAGCCTTTAGCTTCACCAACTTTGGTAGCCCTTGGACTGTGACTCACACAATGCACCTGATCTTCTAAGTTACTACTGTAAAGAGAAGTTAGGAATTCATCATGAGTTCCTTAGACTTAAGAAGATTTTACAGACCCCCCAAATAGACAAAGTGAATCTATTTGGAAGGTGACTCACTGTTTCTATGCACATTCACATAGATTTACTCCTTCTAGCGTGGTACTCTTCCTACCAACATGACTTAGTGTTTCTGTGTAGGAGTTTAACATTGCATTCTTTTTTTAAGTCGAATCCTGTGAGGAACATTCTCAGGAGAATTAGTACAGCAATTTGTTTGTAAAGTACATCCCACCTCCACATGTCTCTAAGCTGGTTTGCTGGTTACCCGAAAAGTGGAGAGGGCAATTCACATCGAAACACTTTAGGGGTGCTCCCAGAAAATTAAATAGCCCGATTTAAGATCAGCTATTTAGAATTTAGAAAAAAGTATTGGGGCCATCGATTTACAGAATGGTGATGAGGTGAAAGGAGACAAGGGGAATTTAGTAAAATATTTGGAAGACTCACTTTCTTAAAAAGGATATCATAATCCTTGTTACATGCCTAATTTATCTTTCAATGTTGAAGAACAACACACAAACAGCCCTTGGATTTGAGCTATCCTGACTACAGACATGATTTATTTTGGATTTAACAAAGGGTCAAAGCTCTATCTTGATCACACTAATAAGCTTCTTATAATGTTTACCTGGAAATGGACCAAGTAGACATAGTCTTTTGAGTACTTAAGTTATTTTTAGATCATTATTATGCCACTTCTTTGGAGGAGGAGGGAAGCATCATTTAAGCCCAGAAGTTTTTCAAAATTAATTATAGAAAATCTATACCTCTATCCCATCATTCTTGAGAGAATTTCCCACTGTATATCCAAGCAAGTCATTTGAACTCTCTGTCTCAAATGCAAAAGATTATTGTGAAAATACCAGGAATTAGCAGTTAAGTATTAGTACAGAGCAAGGTACAACATCAGAAAGCCAGCGGTGCTGTAGCCCAGGTTGACCCTCAAGAGTTGGCTGATATAACTGGTTAATGTGTGGTAAAACAGACTGGAATCTGGTTTTCTGTATATAAAAGCAGTTAGAATCAGTCTTCTTATGTGAGTTCCAGGTAGACTTGAAATGTTTGTGACTTTATCAGAGTAGATATGTTAAACATGTGCTTCTCAACTGCTGTAAAGAAATCCTGGTTTTCCTAGAAAAGAGATTTTCTATTTTTGAAGATTTCTGTTGTGTAACCACATTCCACTTCAAAGTGGGAATACCAAAGACTTATATAACCTTATAGTCATGTTTTCTTGTTTAGTCTGCATACAAGGCAGGATAATTTGAAGATTTATAGCTGTCTGAGCTATTTGGCTTCTCCTCACACCAGGCACGATAAATAAACAACTTAATTATATATTTTCATGAATTCCACAATAATGTATAGGATTTAATAATTATGCATAAGTTTATTAGAGCAGCAAGCTCTAGTGCTTCTAATTAGGCCAGCTAGTTTATGTACACACTTGTACATACATGCTCAGGAACATAAGTTTTACATGCATACACACATACAGAGATAAACACAGAGATACATGCGCATATGAACTCACATAAAAGCTTCAAAAGATGTCAACAAAAGAAATAACACCATGAGGAATATTTTTTCAAAAGCATCATATAAACACCATACAACATTATGCTATGAAAAAGCATAATCCATAAAAATAAAAATTAATAAAATAGACTTCTTCAAAGTATAAGGCATTTTTCTTTCCTGTGAAAGGCAGTTTAAAAATGAAAACATAAATTACAAATTAGAAGAAAAATATCTTCAAATTGCATATACAACCAAGGACTTGGATCTAGAGTCTATAAAGAACACTAAAATCTCAACAACAAAAAAACAATTTTTCCCTACCTCACCCGGGGATCCATCCCATAATCAGCCACCAAATCCAGACACTATTGCATACTCTGAACAACGTAGCAACTTTAATACACCCCAAGTGTTCAAAGCCAGTTTTGAGAAGCTATATACTGAATGGTCCATTTCTGTTACAATAGGAAATTAAGTTCTAGAGATGTTGGTAGCTATGGGTTAGGGAAGGAGGGAAGGGGCCAGAAAGAGTAAGCATGGTTATAAGCAGACAGCTTGAGGGAGTCTTGTAGTGATAAGTTTTAGTATTTTGATGTGGTAACAGTCACCCAAAACTACACACAAGGTTAAATTCTATAAACATGCACACAAACACACACACACACACACATACCCCACATATGTGTATATTCATAACACTACATGGACTCAGAAGGTTGTACT
Source organism: Mus musculus (assembly GCF_000001635.26). Classification (NCBI taxonomy): domain Eukaryota; kingdom Metazoa; phylum Chordata; class Mammalia; order Rodentia; family Muridae; genus Mus; species Mus musculus. The sequence goes on from NW_019168532.1 coordinate 47,869, forward strand.
TACATATTTATTAATTCATTTATCAAGGTGGGTATGTGCAAAAATAATAATTTTTAAAAGGGGGCCATGAATTTGAGGTAGGGGTTAGAAGGAGGCGGGGGAGTATGCACACACTAATGTTCATGTAACTGGTGAAATCTAAATAAGTTAGTGGACTCTAAGGACTCTATCAATGTCAAACTCCTATTTTTGATATTACATTGTAATTATACAAAGTATATTGAGGGACAAATTGAAGGATGAGTGTTCTAAGGACCTTTTAAACACTTTAAATGTTTTTAACCCCAACAGTAACGTTTCTGGACTCTGTGTGCTTTGCTTTTCATTCAGGAAACAACTTATTTGCTTTGTATATAAAAATGAATTCCCATGTTACTCATTTTTGTGTAATTTTGTGCATAAGCAGTATTTATATAGTAATATATAAATGAAAATTAGGAGAGTTCATGACATAATTTTCACATGCAGGGGTATCAAAGAGATAATATAGGCTACTAGATTTGGTTTGGAGTTCCTTGTGTGTGTGTGTGTAATCATTGGTATGCTGTGGGAAATAGACCCTAAAGTGACTTCCAGTGATCCTAACCTCTCCATGTTTATGCCTTTGTATATCCTTTCCCCTTCAGAGTAATCTGAGACTATGTCTGTATTTTCTATTCAACAAATCATAAACTATCACTCCATTGATAATGTTGCTAGTAAGTAATCTAGAGAGACTCTACCCAGTTAATTAGCCTTGTATAAATAAACACCCATGAAAGAAGTCAAGTTGGGGAAGCCATGTAGCAAGGAACTATGGGTAGGTTGTACAATGCAAGCAGGGCTTCCAGCATGTAATTGAATCCTTGGTGCAGAAGCCATAAGAAACTGAATTCTCCTATCTACTTGAGAAGGCTTGGATGTAAATAGTGTCACAGCCTCATCACCAAGGAGACCTCAGTCATGTTGGGCATTTGATTGACAGTCTGATGAGACCCTGAAGCAGATGACTCACTCGGGCTGGACTTGTAATCTACAGAAACTGGGACATCAGAAATAAGAGTTACTTCTACGTTTGGAGTAACATGTTATTGAGAACCTATACATCAGTCCTCTGTAGAGTGGAGTCCTCCCTAGAATGGAGGCCACAATCAGTACAGACCTACTAGGACTCCTTTAATCATTTTGAGAAAGAGGACAGGTCAAAAAGAGCACCTCAACACTTTTTGGTAATCACATCTGTACTGGCTGGTTTTGTGTGTCAACTTGACACAGGCTGGAGTTATCACAGAGAAAGGAGTTTCAGTTGGGGAAGTGCCTCCATGAGATCCAGCTGTGGGGCATTTTCTCAATTAGTGATCAAGGGGGAAGGGCCCCTTGTGGGTGGTGCCATCCCTGGGTGGGTAGTCTTGGATTCTATAAGAGAGCAGGCTGAGCAAGCCAGGGGAAGCAAGCCAGCAAGGAACATCCCTCCATGGCCTCTGCATCAGCTCCTGCTTTCTGACCTGCTTGAGTTCCAGTCCTGACTTCCTTGGTGATGAACAGCAATGTGGAAAGTGTAAGCTGAATAAACCCTTTCCTCCCCAACTTGTTTCTTGGTCATGATGTTTGTGCAGGAATAGAAACCCTGACTAAGACAGCATCCTAACAAAAATGTCTTTTCTTTTTTCCATGGATGTTTAAATTGAGACCACAGTTAAATTGTAATGGAAAAGAAATAGGATGTTCAGGATGTTGTGCTTATCGGGTCTCAGTAGTAATATGACTAGTGATGATACATCTATACTTAACTTGTAAACTGCCTTTCAATGAAATCTGGTTGTGTGACCTTGAGTGACTTTGTAATCAACTAGGAAAACAGCATACAACCTCATATGTAAGTACCCCAACTTAAGCAGAGCGGCTGTTGGAAGTTGACAAATATCCACCTCACACATTAACTCTTAGGTGCTCTAAGTTGTTTATTTATGAAAAAAATTGTCTTGTGGCAGTAAAAATAATGAAGTGTTTTGTTTAAAAAGAGATTCAAAAAAGCCTCTCTGGGAGTTCCAGTAAGATAGGAATATATTACTGTACCATTGATCAATGCTATACCCATAGATCAGTGCCAAATTTCCATAACCTTATGCATAGTTCCTTGCAAGGAGATGTCAGTTTTGTCCTTAGAAGAAGGCCATTGGGGCTGTAGACAGACAGAATTTCCTTATAACCATTCTTTCTGCAATAAGCAGAGAAAGTTCATGAGCACGGACTACATCCGCCTTCTCTGTGCTAATTCTCTATATTACAATCATTGCTTTTTGCACAACTCTAGAATTAATTCACAGTTCCTTCATCTGCAGCAATGATAAAATGATGACAACTTTAAAAGAAGAAAGGAATAGGGTTAGAGAGTCCGCTCAACAGTAGAGAACTTGCCTCCCATTCTATGCCCCAGTATAGGGGAATGCCAGGGCCAGGTTGGGGAGCAGGGGGAGGGCAGAGAGTATAGGGGATTTTCGGAGAGGAGACAAGGAAAGGGGATAGCATTTAAAATGTAAATGAAGAAAATATCTAATAAAAAGCTCCCTCCAAAAAAAAAAGAAGTGAAAGAAAGCCCATTTGTAAGGAATACCTTAAGCATGTTCTTGTCCCATATTGCTGTGAGCAGGCAGATGGAATTTTGAATGTATAGCTCACTCCAGTTCTCTTAAGACTTTCAAATCTATACAAATAAAATAAGAGCATGCACTTGCCAATTCTCAATGTATATTTAGATTTCCCTGTAGCACTTGACTGATAAAGAAGAATAAGAAGAGAGTTTGCAGCCTAGGTACAAGCTCAGTGGTAGAACGCCTGCTGATCATGCACAAGGCCCTTGGTTCAACTGCAAAGAAAACAAAACAAGATTCCTGGCAAGTGGTTTAGTACAAATATATGACAGAAGCTGTTATGTAGTTGCAGGCTTCTAGGGTTGGTCCAGCCACATTACAGTTAAAACCTTCCTCTTCAAAACGTTTTCTGTGTGATAAGATAGTCCTTGTGACGTCTGCCCTTACTGCATTTAACTAGTTTTAACTTCTCAAGGTTAGACTTTAAGTCATCTCCTCCCATATAATTGGCCAGGAATCAAAATATAGCAAGCGTACAAGTTCTGCTAGGTAAATTGGTGGCGCCTCAGCCAGGGCAGGTTGTCCTAGTTCCCGAGTCTATGTTTCCCCTAGCTTATGGCTAAAGGGATACAATAGAGGAGGATGTTTTCAAATCAATCAGCCTTTCAGGTCTGTGACAATTTTCTTTTTCTTTCTTTGTACAAACATCAGAGAGCATTATATTTGAAATGTTATGTTCTAACTTTAAAAAGACACAAACCCTCATGCTCATTAACTGTTCTAATGCAGCTTTTTCAAGCCTAACATTCCTTTCAAGTTCACCTTTGTTATTTCTACCTAAATAGATGTTCTCTGGATGCTTGAGGTTCTCCTCATGCCTCTTGGTAGATAATAGTCTTGATGAAGACAACAAGCACAATGTGCTTCTGTTTCCAGTGATCTTTGTTCTTTTGCTTAAGAAAAGTAAAGAATCACAAAAAAATGCCAAAGCGCTGCAATCTCTGGTTTACTATAGAGCCGCTGGTCCTGTACTGATCAGATATAAGTTATACTCCCAAATTAGGAACAAACGCTGATAGTGCATGGAGCCACAATACACTCATGTTCTAATTCCAGCTCCAAAAGTCTTACTGTCACAATCCCAGAAAGAACAAAGAAGCACATAGTACATTTCTACTCCTTCACTCTGCAATTTCATGTTGTATCCTCATCCTTATTAGCACTGGGAGTTATTAGATTGTTTTTAACAGCCAAGAGTGGTGAGGCTTATAAGCTAGATGACGTTCTCAAGGACACACACCTAATACTTTAACAGAAGCAGAGTTTCAAATCCAGACTTATCTGAGTTCAAAACTCTCCATTTCTCTTTTAGTATTCCTAAATTTGTTTTGCCTAAATATAAGTGCCTGGATATATAAAAATACTCATGTGTCTCCTGCAACTGCAATGGCTTTTAAGAGTCAGTTGATAAGAACTAGATTCCTAGACGCTTGAATACTTTTTTCATTGTCCTCCCTGGATGTGATTTTTCCCCCACTCAATTTGACTTTACACACATTCATCACGTGTCTCCTCTGGGTAAGTTGTGGTGCTGTGGGTATTATTCCTGTCAGACATAACTCAGCTATACCCTACAGTATAATTTGCCAAGAGAATTGCATGCTGATTTTGTCTTCTGGACCTGCTACATTTTGACATAATTTGTGTCCTGGGACGAGGGACTATCCACAAAGTCTTAAATTTGGTAGGAAGGCATTTTCTGTAGTATTTGTTTTCTGTTACATTTTGGCTTCCCTTGATAAATCAAATGCCAAATTTCCTTGCAAGAAGACGGCAGCTTGGGGAAGTGCTGAAATTTGTTTAGATTGTGCTTTACTCTTGAGCATCAAACTCCATGACAAATGAGCTCCTCACACTAATCTCTTAGAGCTCCTTAAACTAGCCACTCTCTCACCCACAACCATTCTTCAGTTTTCATCAGAGAGGCATTTGGTATGGCATGCAGTGCATAGACATTCTTGTAGGCTTTGGACTCAGGCAGGCCTGAGTTCAAACTCATCACTCTTTAGAATGGTGTATGATATTAGAGAGGTGAAGTCATCACTCTGTGAGCTTCCATGACTTGCCTGTAATCTAAGGGGGATGATAGTACCTCCCAGAGCTGCTGTTTTAGCACTAATGAATACAAAGTACCTAGCAGGATATTTCCGAAAAGTTGTAGATGTCAGATGTTCATTTGGTGAGAACGTTACTCTTACATGAATAAAGAGATAAACGGGACAATAAAAGCACAGTGGAGTCTCTATTTCTCCATGCTTCAGGTTTTTTCTGTGTATTGTCATTAGTGAGTTTGTTCCAAACTGGCCTCTCCTTTGCTGCTTCTCTTCTTAAGCCTCATTTGTAAATCCTGTTCCCAATTAAAGAAGTCCTTCTCCCTCTCCTAGGACAAAATTGCCAACTGTTTATTTTGTGTGTGAGCAAGATTCAAGACCCATTGTTTTCAGATTGCAGCTGATAACAGTTCTTTTCCCATTTAGTGCCTGCTGCTTTGGCTCTAGTTACTCAAAGCAGGGAGCCGCCCACATTGATTAGGGTATAATCTAAGTGCCGAACAAAGGGTGGTATAGGGATTGTTCCTGGACCAATAGGAATCCTCTGCAACGTTGATGGAGGAGAGAAATAAACAGCTATTGTTTTCTGCAAGTCTATGTTTGCTGTCATCCCCAGGTAAACCTCCCATGTAACAGAAATGTCCTAGTTTTGTTTCTTATCTTGGGTTCTTCCTCCTATTCCAGAACTAGTAGTCTAGTTCTACTGATGTACCTCTTCCCCCTTCCTCTTTCCTACCTTAGCTTTTCTATTTTTCTGATCACCCCGACCCCCCCCCCCCTTTTTGGATAAGCTATTATGAGTCGAATAGCATAAAATCCAAATGGTAGTCAGCCTTGCTTTAAGTAAGCCTGGCCAGTGGGTATTTGATTACTGTAGTCATTGGACATTTAGGAACAGCCTTAATCTCTTAAATACAGCCTGGCTAAAGAGGAGTGGGGGTGGTTTTACAAGGTGTTTGCCCACAGGGAGATGTTTTTATAAAGTTGCAGATCTGGACACAGTGTTTCATAAAGTGTGAAAAAGGTCAAGGTCGTGAAATGGCTCCTGGGATGGGGGCAGGGTAGTCTTAGTCAAAGGACAAGCACTCCAATGTTTTTCAGTAAGATCCTTATAGGATGTTTTTGTGCATTAGGTACGTGACCAAGTTACTTTTTAAAACATTATGAGGAGTCATGCAAATCAGAGAAGAGTGTCCCGCTGGGTGCAGTATGGCATTACTTTCATTAACCAAGAGGATGTCTGCCAGTTGCCCATTTAATTACCTTCTACTTCTGACCAGCAGTGATGGCCGAGAATTATATTACAGACTGGTGAGAAAGTAGAAATCAGCATTTGATCTATGAATTGCTCATCCAAATAGTATCAAACACAGAAAGTATAAAATATGAAGATGAAGTAAAGAGAGACTTGTATCACTTGGTCGAGTGACCCTGTGACTTCTGTGAGTCACATTCATTCAAAAACAAAAGCCAATAAATAGTCTCTCTTGCCTTGATTGTCCCTTAAAATTGATTTCAGAGTCAAAGATCTTCAAGATCAGCCTATAAGACATTATAGAAATTAAATGATCACTTAATTACTTCAGCTTTTAATATTAAAAACACAGGCAACACAAAGCTAACAAGCTTTGATTTATACCAACAATTCTTCTATCAGTTGACTTCAGTTATGGTATCATTTCTAAATAGCTATTTAGACATTTTTCTTCCCCTGAGGAAGTAACTGGTCATTTGTGAGGAGTTTTAGCTTTTCTATTTATTAATCCATTAGAGAAGTTCTTTCCAAGACTCAGTGTGCCCATCTATAAAATAAAATTACCGTAACATCTCCCTTTTAGAATTGTTTTCAGGGTCAAAAGAGATAACTCATACAATATTATTAACAAAAATCCCTTTTTTCATACTAAGTGCTCAGCAAAAACTATCAATTCTTATTTCTTATTATAGCTCTGCTCCTGTAGTTGGTACTCTACGAAGCTTGAGACTGGTAGCTTGGTTTTTCCCCCCCTAGAGACTTTGCTTTTGCTACCTAGTCAGTAATTTATCTGGAATCAAGGCTCATAATAATCTTTTCTTTGACACATTGATAATCATTGCTGTCTCCTCCCTTTCCTTTCCAGGTTTAGTGATCTGTCAAACTGCTAAACTGTGTGTAATGCAATTTCTTTCATGCAGGGACAGTCTTCTTAAAGATGCAAGACTACCCACTGCTTCACTGCTTCCAGATTTGAATGGAATATACTTTCATCCATGTATATTCATCAGGCATCGTACCCCAAGATGATCTCACCTTTAAGCTGCCCTTAAACCTTCTTTTACTCTCACCCAAACTGATGAGGTAGAACAAAGCATCCACCTTATAATTCAGTCTTTATCCATTCTTCCCTCCCTCCTCACTCCTTTCTTCCCTTCCTTCCTTTTCTCCTCCTTCCATTTTAGAAGCAACACACACACACACACACACACACACACACACACACACACGCACATGCTCACCACACTAGTGAATTCACTGATAAAACCTTTCCTACACCACCATTGCTAGGAGAAGCAAGTAAATTCAAACTGGTTTAGCACTGGATTCTGTCTACCCTGTTCATAATTATTCTCAATGCCTGCCACACCTTAAGACTAAGAAACTCTTGAAATGCAAGCATCCCCTCTATATTATCTAGCCACTTTATCACAGGACAACTTGTCAGTTGAGTAGCTGCATGGGACCAGTTTAGCAATAAGGCAATCTTCCCAAGTCAGAAGTAAGCATTTACTTCCCGAGGACATGTGCTCAGATGATATGGACTTACAACCTGCACAGCTGAGAGACATTTAAAGCCATCATTGGATAAATGAGAGCCCAGAAAGAACACAAGTTGAATCGTCAGTGTTACGTTGTTTGAGAGAGTTTTAACCAGAAGAAGCACAGACTTGAAAGGCTCCTTCTTGGTCTTAGGTTGAAAGCGTATCTAAATACCTTTAAAGGCCAAAGTCTCCAGATTTAGAAGTTCCTAATTGGTCTACTATGTTGCTGCAAGGTGAAAAATGAAAATATGTGAAAAATTGGGATTGTGACATTTTAGTTACCTCACCAAAGGACTGATTTTTTTTTCTTCCATTTGTGAAATCATTCATAGAACATGATGATAATTTTTCAAGAAATTTAACTAAACTCCCTGCAAGGATTGCTGGTCCATTCCTTTTTCCTTTGAAAAGAAAAAGAAATGGACTTATGTGATCCTCAAGTTTGATCTGAAATCTAAATTGTATCTTGATTATATATATTAAATATAAATTAACACTTATATTAATATATAATAAATATAATATTATTTATATTTAATATATTTAAAATGTATAATTTACAGTTAATATAATTTATATAATATTATATAATATAATATACAATATTACATAATATATAATATGTAATATATATTATTGTATATGATATATAATTTGTCTACCCTGACAGATAATATATAATATAATCAGGGTAGACAGAATCCAGTGCTAAATCAGTTTATTATAACCAATAATATATATAATTATTACACATAATTATATATATTTATTTATATTACTACATATAATTTCCTGAGGGGCAGGCAAGTAGAGTCAAACAAATCATAATTCCCATCCCGGCTCTGATCCCCACTCAGACTGAGGACTGGTCACTTAACCTCCTTAAGTCTCAACTACTCTGTTCCTTTCTCTTTTTTTCCATTTTTTATTAGGTATTTACTTCATTTACATTTCAAATGCTATCCCGAAAGTCCCCTATACGCCCCCCCCACTCCCACTTCCTGGCCCTGGCGTTCCCCTGTAGTGAGGCATATAAAGTTTGTGTGTCCAATGGGCCTCTCTTCCCAGTGATGGCCAACTAGACCATCTTTTGATACATATGCAGCTAGAGACAAGAGCTCCAGGGTACTGGTTAGTTCATATTGTTGTTCCACCTATAGGGTTGCAGATCCCTTTAGCTCCTTGGATACTTTCTCTAGCTCCTCCATTGGGGGCCCTGTGCTCCATCCAATAGTTGACTGTGAGCATCCACTTCTGTGTTTGCTAGGCCCCGGCCTAGTCTCACAAGGGACAGCTATATCACGGTCCTTGCAACAAAGGCTTGCTAGTGTATGCCATGGTGTCATCGTTTGGAGGCTAATTATGGGATGGATCCCTGGATATGGCAGTCTCTAGATGGTCCATCCTTTCATCTCAGCTCCAAACTTTGTCTCTGTAACTCCTTCCATGGGTGTTTTATTCCCAATTCTAAGAAGGGGTGAAGTGTCAGACTCTTTCCGTAGACCTTAAGTGAAATAATGTAAGGAAAGCAAAGGGGGAAATAGGTGCTTGTCAGCTAGACTTAACTTTCTTTCTGTGGGTGGGAATGGTTGAACTAAAGCTTAGGAAAGAAATTGTCATTCCTACTGCTTCCAGTGAGAACCGTCGTGTGAGTTCCAATAGGGCCCACTGGTCTTAGGAGATATGGTTAAGATAAAAGATGCTTGCTACTGGCAACCTACAGTTAGAAAAGTTTGGGCAGAGTCCTGAGACAAGCAGGTGAGAAACTGTATCTTTGAAAGGTGGGATGATGAAGGCAAAAGCAGTTAGGAGCAGATATTGCTTTCTCATCCTGTATAAGTTTATAATACTAGAGAAGTAAATTGGTATTCCGGCCTCTGTGATCCTGGAGAACTTGAAGACCAAGATCCAAAATCCTTAGCAGGAAGCTACCTTTCAACAAAAACTTCTCTACCTCGAACCCAGTTCTCTCTCTCTCTCTCAATAACATTCTTGAGGTCAAACCATTCTTCTGCTAGTCTTCTCTCATTGGTTCCCTTAGTTGCCCTTGTGTCCTCGAACTCTGCCCATATTCCAGGAGACACTAATAATGCAGAGCAGATGCAATGGCTGTGCTTACAGGAAACCCTCTTTTACCTGAAGCAAGCTGCTAAGGAGCCCCAGTCCCACTGAAATAACTCCAGCCCAGGTTCTCCCATTAATTTACTCTTTGATTTGGCTTTATGCAGTCCCACTTACATCCTGATTTTCATCACCTCCAACAGGGTAGGAGGGGCGGCTAAAAGTACCTGTTGCTTAGCTCAGAAAGTTAAAAGGTGGTTTTGTGTTGAGAGGCCAGACTTTAAACTCTGTAGGCCAGAGCTCACATCTCAATCCTGTCACCAAACCAATGATCTGCTTGACTCTACCTGACTCGACTTACCCATAGTAAGATGGCTTATTCAAGGATGCAAGGCACTCTGCACAAACCAATCATTAACACAGTATGTCAGTCTGTAGATTCTGCTGAGCTCTCTCTTTCCAGTTGTTGCTAGACCCAAGCCAATTACCAAAAGCCAAGTCACTGCTTTCTGTACTTGTCAACCAGGGCCAAGATTGTTTACCTTCTCCCGACCCCTTAAGCAATTAGTGGTTCTTACCCTTTTTAGAAAACTCCAGTAATTAAAAAACAAAGGAGCAGGTTTGTGTGTGTGTGTGTGTGTGTGTGTGTGTGTGTGTGAGAGAGAGAGAGAGAGAGAGAGAGAGAGCCCAGACTTGTAAGCTAAGCTTTCCCTTAACATTATTTCTTTTACTGAATTTCCTGCTCCCCAGTTTTTAGTTACCCCAAAACATCTAAGTGTTTCAGCTTTAAGGTCCCAATGGATTCATTTTATGCTGCCTATCCTGGATATTCATCTTACCGATGTTCACGTGTCAGGGAATGGCACTAATACACAGAGAATTATTTAAATGTGGTCTAATGGAATAAAACCTGAAATCATTGTCAATCAATAGTAAACCATATGAAGAAACCACATTCTATCTATGCAAGAAAATGTTCTATACTTGTAAAAAGGAATAAGGATGCTATGCATACATCAAGCTTGTAAGGTCTCTGACATATATTAAACCTAGAAAGCCAAGAAACATTGCACATAGAACACTGAATTGCACCAAGAACAAGAATAGATGTGTATCATACATTTGCACATGTTTAATAAAACATCTTTGTAGTGATGTGTAAAGGACTAGTTAAAGTTCTTGCTGTTAAGAAAACTAAGTAAACATAAAACTGCCCTATTAGCCTGGATAATCCTCAGCATTTCTTCTTTAGCATAAAATGCAGTAGAAGTATATTCCCTATCGTCTCAACTAGTACGACCAACAGATCTTAGTTTGTCTCTGGCTGCCCTGAATTTAGTGCTGCAACTTCTGGACAAACCGTGGAGTACTTTTTTCTCATCCTTCTCATCCTTCCCTATTTCTCATCCTTCTGCTATAGCACTGAGCCAGCCATGGCTTTGAGATTTTAGAGTTGGTGTGACTAGAGCTATAGCCTCATCCCCAGCACCAGCAATTCATAGGGGACAAGAGACTGAGTGGCAGATATATGCTCTGCAGGGTATCCTCATCTAACTGACAAGGAAATTGAGGCTCAGAGAGGTTAAGTGATTTGCCCAAGGTCACACAGCTAGTAAGTGCTGGAGCCAGTCTGTCTGACTCCTGCCAAGACAACAAGACACTGGAGAATGTAAAGCTTTCAGAGGAACAGTGGGTCTGGCCTTTTTTAAAGCCTAAAGCACCCACCCAGAGTTGCATTTTAACTAAATCAAACAGTGTTGTTCTGAATCAACTTTGTCAGGCCAGTGTTGAGAAGCGGATTTCTTCCTATTACCTCCACCCCTCAGAGCAAAGAGAATAGATATTCTGGGTTTGGAGACCGAAGAAGCCGTATACAGAAAGCTAGTCTCTGAAGCTGGACTCATAATGAGAGTCCAGTTCTTATTCGGGGAGTGATCATCCCTCAACTCAGCCCAGCCTCCTTCGCAAGAGCAGTGCGAGCAAATAAAACAGAAGAGTAGCTAGCTACTACCAGGTACCGATGCATGTGGTGCTGTTTGCCTACTGTTTGATTGGGTGTGTACGCAATTCAATTTGGCTATGTAATAGGGGCTCATTTTACTGGGAAATGGTGAATGATTCCCCCAGAGCCTCACAAGCCACAGAAAAAGAGACACTGGCAGATATCAGAGGCTTTGGGGACTTGGGAGGAAGATAAGAAAAGGTCAAGGCCACAGCTGTGCTTGTGTTTTTCTCAATTAAGAAAAAGGCAGGAGTTAATTACCTGTAGGCAATCGGGATCCCATTGAGGTATTTCAGACGTCTTATAAATGAGGAGCAAAAGAACTGCTTTCCATTGGTATTGGCAATTCATTTATTTGTGCTGAGTCTTTGAAAGTATGAGGAAGAAAAAAAAATCCCCTGTACTTGGGTGTGAGAGTAATGGATTTAGGGGCTGGTTTATCAGGCAGGATACAAAATAAAATGAAGCAAAGTTTTCCATTAAGCTGGCCTTTTCTGTAGGAGCGCCACAATTTTAATTAACATTTTGTATGAACACTGTATATGAGCCCTTCCTACCTGAGCATTGAGTCCTGTACTTCTGGGATTTGAATGAAACTTACTGTATCTGTGGTGATTGAATTCTGAGACTATAGATGGATTAACAACCCAAACCATTCCCACTACAGCGCAGTGTGCTCTGAGCTATCTGGATTTTAGTATTACAACCGGCAGGAAAGACTGGGAGGTTAAGAAGCATCAGAGGGTGGGTGAGATGGCTTTGCAGTAAAGAGTCTAAGGACCACTTTAACCCTAGCTTCTGCCTACTTGGTACAACACAGATATTCACAACAGAAGTATGACAGATTAAATAAGGAGGATTATGGGTATGATCCATTTAATGAAATCGACGGTGTGCCTGTAAATGTGGCCACCAAGCAGATTTTACTACATAGAGTCCCAGGCCTAGGTACCTTTTAGAAGAACCTTACAGATGTGTTCTTCTGACAAAAATTTTAGCCCCAGGATGCTGCAAATCTCAAAAGTGCAAAATCGAATGCTAGTTAAGAGGAAAGCTGTCAAATTAGTTGTTGATGGTGTCTAAAGAGACACATATCTAGGAAAATCATTTAAAGAAACTGTGAGGAATTATTTTCAGCAGCAACAACAACAACAACCAAAAATAACAAAGAAACTAAGTTTATAAATTTTTGCGTGTAGGACAGATTCATGCTAGAAAATGCTACACTAGTTTGAGATCTAATTAGTTTTCAGTCACCCTTGGACTGTTATTTAAAAAAAAAAAAGCAGAACTTCCTTCATGCTCACCATGGAACACTATGTCTCTAGAATGATAAGGATGGCTAGTTGCCCCTTGGGGGAAAGCTCATTAGCTCAGTTCTACTAATGACTCTTCAGAGCTGTACACGAAACACAATCTAATTCTTAGCTATCTGTGGTCTTTGAGGACAAAGTTTAGTGGGGGGTTGGGTGGACTCAGCTTCCTTCTGTTGTATACGTATTAATTAACCAGGCATTCCCATTTTCCTTGTCGCTTCCTTCTGTTGTATACGTATTAATTAACCAGGCATTCCCATTTTCCTTGTCAGAGGGAGAAAAAACAGAGTCCAACCACCATTTTTGTAATTGCAGGTTGAGAAAAGTAGTGGAGCATGCACTAGTCTTCAGGTTTGCTGCAGAGAGAGAGCACTGAGATGTGTGGTCTGCAAAGGCCCGTGGTTCAGAAGCCCAGGGAAGTCCTCCTGGGAGCTGGCAGAGCTCACCAATTCCTAATGTTTATCTGAAGGATTTGCTGCCTTTGTTTGCTTCTTTCAGTTTCCCCAGCAGACTTTTGTTTAGTTTGATAGCAGCAGAAAAGTTGCCTTTAAGGCAGGTAGTTCACAGACTTGTAGAAATCTCTTGAAAATTTGCTTCTATCTATTCAATCTATCACACCAAGGCTACTTTTATAAATAAATAAATAAACAAATAAATAGAAAAGACTGAAAGAGCTGAAGGGGGTTGGAACTTCATAGGAAGAACAACAATATCAACCAACCAGATCCCCCAGAGCTCTCAGGGACTAAACCACCAACCAAGGAGTACACATGGAGGGACCCATGGCTCCAGCTACATATGTAGCACAGGATGGCCTTTATCTGGCATCAGCGGGAGGGGAGGCCCTTGGTCCAGTGAAGGCTTGATGCCCCAGTATAGGGGAATGCTAGGGCAGTGAGACAGGAGTGGGTGGGTGGAGGAGCACCCTCTTAGAGGCAGAGGGGAGGAGGGGTGGGATGAGGGGGTTGCAGAGGGGAGATCAGGAAGGGGAACAACATCTGAAATGTAACAAATAAAATGATTAATAAAAATAACGAAATAACAGTTTATTTAAAAGTGATGATTGGGTTCGTGTGTTACATTTCTCTAAGGGGAACAGCATTTAGAAAGCCACTTTAAGTTCTTAGCTATCCACATTTGAGTATTCATAGATGTTAAACAGTTGATATAGAGCCTGTATTTAGACAGTAAGAAATCCTTGCTGAGTTGTTATCTGTACTGTACATAAATTACATTAACATTATCTGCCTCCAACATGGTAATGTGTGTCTTACATGAGTAGACTTCTTATACATGAACTCTAAACTTACTGTAACCTCCTCAGAAGTGATAGCAGCTATAATTGAGAACTTGCAAACTCTGCCTGGCAGCTAGCCATAGCTCGAAAACTGTTTTCTTTGCCTTCAAAAGCTTTTTTCCCCACTAGCTGCTAACATTGAAAAATTGCAAAACATCATATAATAAACCAGGACTTGCCATTATGGATAAAGCTTCTACGAACATTTGTGTGCAAATTTTTGCAGAGATTTAAGTCTTCAGCATATTAGTTATATTGCAAGGACTGTGATTGCTGGATCATACATTGAGTTTGCAAGAAACTGACAAACTGTCTTTCAAATTGCCTATAGCGTTTTGCATTCCTAACAAAAATGAATGACAGTTTTTATTATAGCACATCCTTAATACCACTTGATGTTACTGGTATTTTGGATTTTAGACATTCTGGTCCTTATATAGTATATGTAGGTATAAAAATTACAAAGTTACTTTCTTGATGCTGGCTATAGGATTACAATATACATCTTAACCTATCATAATCCATTTCTGCTTTATGACTACTTACAGTGCATCCTATGAACTACTCTAGTTCTGTTAACTACAACTTTTGCTTGGGTTTGAAGAGCATAGATTTCCGTATAGCTTTTCTGTATCTCCATTCTGGTTTAGCCTTCTACAACCCCATCATTTTCCTATCCTCTACCGACTTGCTGCTTGAAGCCCCTTCATTCCCTGTATTTCCCCACTCTACTTTTATTTCCTCCCTCCTTCGCCTTAATACATCTGCTCCCAGTGGCCCATTTCCAGTTGCCAGGACAATTGGCTTTTATTAATATTTTAAGTTAACATATAGAAGTAATGGACTTCATTGTGATATCTCCATTCATATATGTCATTATACTTTATTATTATTAATTCTCCACTCCCAACATTTTTTGCTTTGTTTTTTCTATTATTGAATTGATTGTGATGCTGAGGATTGAGCATAGGGACTTGGGCGTGCGATACAAGCACTGTACTACTGAGCAATACTTACTTAGAGTCTCAAATGCAATTGGTGTAGTCAGATATTCCATCTGAAGGTGGCAGCTGCTACAGGGTTCTAGCTGAGTGTTGCTATGCAAGTACATAGGCCTACTTTTGCTAGCCATTCTGCTTTAAAAAATAAGTAAATAAAAGATACAAATCACTTCATTTTTCTGGAAACACAAGCCTTTTAAACACCATCAATTAACTTAAACTTTTAAGATGCACTAGTTAGGGTAAATAAAACACTTCATTAGCCATTTAGTAGTAAATTCTAATTTGCTATTAAAGCCATTTAATAGGAAATTAGATGACAGAGACTTTACAGTAAAAAGGAGGAGTTGATTTGGTAAACTTAAGTGCCTCACTCTTTGATCAATAAGTGTAGGTTTGGTTCCAGAGTTGTATGTGTATGAGCACTTATAGCAGTCTTTATGTTTGTTAGTTGTCTGTAACATAACCAAGTATGGCTTCCGTGGCAAAAATGATAATAAATGATAAGTGATCTCTGTATCCGGTAGGATCTGTGTGTTGAGCAATAACTGGAAAATCTTTGGCCAGACCATGTGCTAAATAAAGAAAGCAATCGGAAGGTCATTGTCTTTTGGAGTTCTTTTTATGCTTTGCTCCGTCACCAGTTCATGAATCCCCTGAAGGCCTTGATAAGGAATTTATATTTGGTTCTAAAAATATTAGGAAGCTATTGGAGGCTCGTGAGTAGTGGAGAGACATAATCCAACCTGATATTCTAAGACAATTCTCCTAAAAGAGCTGATTAGAAGGTTCTATCTCTGACCTTAGTAGTTTAGGAAAATCAGCTTCTATTGAACTTATTAGCCTTTTCCACTGCTACCCGTTCTTTCTCAGGATTGTCATTTTTCTCTTCACACATACATGCTTTTCTCTCTACCCTGACCACAAATGGAAATGTTTTCCATTGCTTTTGAGCAATATATCCTAAGAAAATCGAAGGATGTGTCATTATGAGTGTTTTATAGAAAGAAACCCAGTGCCTTTCCTGGTGGAACTAATTTCTGTGTGTTCTTGCCTGGCCTACAGGCTAGTAGTATTCATCAGCCATGTAGGAGAGATAGACTTTTCCAGATAGGTCATTTTCTCACCTGAGAGAACAAGTCAACGACCTCACTATTCATCTAACCAACCTACTGCTCTGCTTCTGTCTTTCAGAAAATACTGAAGGAAGGACCCCTGCTGAAGAACTGTAACTCCTTCAGAAGATGGAAGCTTAGATACTGTCTGGTTCAAGGGCAGAAGCTCCACTTTGCACACCATCCTTCGGTAATTATGGAACCCTTTTATCTGCAATAATGGGTGGGTGCAGAGGGGGCCACCATTAGAGAAGTTAAAACCATCTATTCTTCTTTTAACTAATCCCCTTGTACAAATAGGTGGTAGTATTTTCCTTTCCCCTTTCCTGTATCTTTCTTTGCATGGATTCCCTGGTTAGTTTCTGTATCCAGAGGTGCCTACCGAATTCGTCAGGCACAGCGCAAAATGAAAGGACAGGACACTTTATTCAAAAACCAGGAAAAGTGCCACTAATGGTACTAACATGAAATGTTTCATATTTATAATGAAACATGAAGTGTGGATTTATGGTGTTTTAATTTGATATTTAATGTTATTCTAAAAAGAAAAAAACAGCATGAGGTTTGCCATTTAATTTTCTTTTCTACCACTCTAATTTTAAATGTAAATTTAAATTTAAATTACAATTTTAAATTTAAATATAAGAGCATTTAACTTATAGAAAGAACAACCATCATTATATAATTTATGGTAGTAGCTCATACATGCATGTGTATTTTGTTTTCAGCAGAATACAAAACTAACTCTTTTTTCTTCACTTTTTTAATATTTTCATATTCTTCCTACACTTTGTGGAAAGGGACAATAGCCGGTCTGGACTTTCCTTTTCCTTGTAGTTTGCCTGGGCTTTCCTTTTCCTTCAGTGTTACCCTTTTCAGCATAAATGGTTGCATAACCTGAGGATAAGAACTTGAATAAGAATTAATAGAACAGGGCTCCCTGGTTGCTTGTTTCCTACAAAAACACTGTCTTTTCTTCATGTTTGTGGCAAGTTCTGACCCCAACAGACTGTGTGGATTGTCAGTATCCCTGTCTGCTCAGTTGTACACACACCACACTTTATACTTGCATTATTACTAGGATGGGATCCACTAGAATTCTAAGCTCATGCCTATGACAAGTGCACTTAGTGTGCCAAGACAGGGGGTGGACATGCAGCTGATACATGTCTCCTATGCTTGTGTGCACAGCCCATGGTCTTGTTGGGCTTTATTTACAAAACGCAAGCCCAAAGATCAAATGATCAGGAATAAGAAAGCATTAGTCCAAGTCCTGGGCTATTCTGAACATGGAGTCTTGACAGCACAAGTTACATAGTGATCAAACAAACAGCCTTGTCCTCCTGATAGTACTGAGTTCCAGCTGATACCTGGGCAGCAACTACCACATCAATTATACCAGGAGATACGGGCTCCAAACTGGATGTGACAGGCAAGATAGTCAAAGGCTGCTAACTCAATAAATTTAATAATAATTTATACTACAAGTTCTTTAGGTAGGCTATATTTTGTTATCTTATCTATCTTAAATTTATATTTGGATAAGTCTCAACTGACCAGCCCAAGACTTATTACAAACCCATGGAAAAGTTGTAGGCAAATTGTATTTTAATTTAGTGTTTTACTTGCTATGTCTACAAAAATCACATTATTATATAAATCCTAGCCCTTAAGACAAATACTGGTTGGATCATAACTGCTAAAAATGTTTGTCAGTGTGTGTGTGTGTGTGTGTGTGTGTGTGTGTATACATTTTAATGTCTATTTGTGCCAATGAATCCAATGGCTTCTTATCATTCTTTCCCTATGTCTTTCCAGTTTGCACACTTTGAAACAATTGATCTGTCTCAAGTTGTTTTGGCTGAAAGTAGCTGCAGAAATCTTTGCCATGGTTTTTGTGTAAGTAAGAATGAGAATATCTGAATGTGCATGCATGGGACTGACTGAGAATAAGAGTGTTTATAGCGGTTTGGTCCATTTTGTGGGGGGCATCAGGCTTATGGAGTCTTCTTTGATTGCAAAATGTTATTATTTATGTGAATTTCCACTAGCCTAGTGATAGACAGGACAGTGAGTACTAACCATGTTCCCTACTAATAGGCTGCTATAAGCCAAACTGACTTCAGGGACAAGGGGCCTTTGACTATTATAGCATTCAGTGGGCTTTGAATATAATACAGGTAAATGTAATACAGAAGTATTGTTGAAAAGGGTTACAAGACACGAGTAAGTCATAGGAAAATTTAGAGTAACAAAGCCCATGGCATCATTTCCTTTGATGCTATAGATAATCCTCAGTGAGATCTAGCCCACAGTGAGGTTCCAGATGAGAATGCTTCTAAGAAAACAGAGGAAGTGTTCAGGGCTTTGTGAGCCTGGAACGTTGTACAGCTTTGGTCACTCATGTAAATCTAAACCAAAATAATCACTGAAAAGTATCAAGTCCACTAGTTCCAAAGACTCCCATCTCACCTCTCCTGAAATTGTCTTCCCCAGCCTCATCAGTCGGTTATATCAGGTTTCTTCTTGAGGCTATGCTATCCCTTATCTTAATGAAAGCTCAGGACCACTGCACAACAGATTAGCTAAGAATAGATGTGAAGTGAAGGAGTGACTGTAGTCATGTTCCCAACCAGTTCCTATGCCTATCTATCACCAATCAAGTGCTATATGTGAAAAGAGGCAGAAATTATATGTTAGTCTGGCTAGCACTAGTTTCCATTTGTGGCATTCATCAAGCAGGGCCATTGAAGCAATGACTGATATCCTAGCCAATCTTGTTTTCTCTTACTATCTGGGAAAAGTCTAAGGTCTGCTCATGGTCTACGTCATTAAGACCTTCAATACTGAGCCAGTGAGATGACTCATCAGCAAAGGAGTTTGCCAGGCAAACTCAATAACCAGAACTCAATCCCAGGATCCAATCAAGGAAGGAGAGCCAACACCTGACAATCAGCCTTCCCACATGGTCTTTGCCACATGCACACCTACACTCACATTCATACATGTGTATACAAAGATCATATACACACATGTACCCAATAATAAGCAAACAAATAAACCAAGCAGCAACAACAACAACAAAAAGACATTCAGATAGGCTTTGATACTATTCCTGGCTGAGTTCTGGCATTATTGCAAAGGATTAAGAGAGACTACTGTCAACTTCCCTTCCATTTATCCCTGTCTGTGATAAAGAAAGAAACTGGATTTCTTTACATATTGTTTTGCCCACACACTGCAAGAGAAGCACCCTGTTGGTCACTTTCCCCACTTCACATAGAACAGCAGTGAGCAAGTAAAAATGTTAGGCAAGCTCATGTTCAAAATAGATGACATGTAGCTGAATGCTTCAGAGTGTGGATTCAAGAGCCAGAGAATTTCCTTTTGTTTTTTTTAACTTCTGGGTAACTCTGGAAAAACCATTTAGTTGTCATTGTCTCAGTTTTCCTGGCTATGAAATGGGGACAATTACAATGCCCATCTCATGGGACTGTAACAAAGTTTGATTGAAGCAATATGCCTAAAAGTACATTAGAATAGTTCTTGGCACCCATGAAGTGGCATTAAAATCTTAATTATTACTATTATAGTTATTATTGTTTTGAATAGTTATTAAGGCAGCTGGGTAGCCCTGAAAACTTATGTCATATTCAAGAAGTGGCTTGGAATATGCTTGGTACCTATGTCTAATTTCATAGAGAATTTGCAGATTTTGGACAGGGGTCTTTGTTGGTGAAAATCAACTAATAATAGGATGTTTTCTTTAGGTTATCACACCACATCGAAAAGTGTCTCTAGTTGCACCCACTCGGCAAGACATGGAAGAATGGATTAACATCATAAAAACTGTCCAACAAGGAGAAATCCGTCAGGTAAGGCAAATGGTAGCAAACATGCACAACTCTCATGAGAAAATACTTAATTGACTGCACTGGGAAATCAGCTCAAAAACTAGTAAAATAGAAGCAGAGACTATCCAGCCAGGATGTGCATGTAGTATCAATTGGAAACCTGTTTAGAACTCCTCACAAATAGGAGAAATTCACTTGGGCTCAGACCTTGGTAACCATGTTGCTTAGTCTTTTCTGTATACATCTGGCAGAAATGTCATGGTATATCCAATGAATGAAAGGCACAGGAAGTTTTTGTGCAGCTAACTTAGACATCCATGATGTTAAGAAAGTTGCGATCAGCAGTTTAAATTCCTGCATTCAGAATAACCATAATAACACTTAAAGGAAATTGAGGCTGAGAAAGAGGAAGGAGGCAGATCAAGGAGAAATAAGTATTCTCTTGAAAACAAAACAAAACAAAACAAAACAAAAGAGAATTTGGACCCAGGCTCTGTAGTCCATAGGCTTATGTCATTAACTGCTATATATACAAGTCCGCCTCTGTTTTCTATCCATTACAAAAGAAATTTAGAAGAAAGGACAAGGACAGCCTGCCCACAGCTTCTCAGGGTTCGTTTCTCTTTTACTGTCTCTAAAACACTCAGTGCTACTATTCAGACTGTGAGATCTGGCCTGAACTGGCTCTTCTGTAAATCTACCACAATTATAATCTATATAATTTGTAAGATGGGAAGGATCATGTCATTTATTTACTCAGATAAAATGTGTACTTCACGGTGAGTTAGATAAATATTTTTGAAGGAATATGTAAATCTAAGGGAAAAATCTTGAAGTCAGTTTTGGCTTAGAATGAAAGAGAGTTCATCCTAGAACGAAATTCTTCTGTGAAAGTCTTGGAGGCAAAGGAGCAACATGAATAAATACAGTCTTTAAAGACCTTGATGTCACACAATATAATTTTAAAAAAAAACCTCAATCCAGAAGAAAGTGTATCACCAAAAGAATCTTAAATGTCTTGAGTAACTAACGAGCAGTAGAGATTGTTTTGTGCATCTAGGCTGGAGCAGGGTGCTCAGTAATAATGAGGCTTAGAAATGAAAAATAAAGTCTTTGAGAAGATCCATCTTTCATTATAGATTTCTCAGGCTTCTGACCACTCAGTGTCATAACTATACATTTGACTATTCATGACTCTGATGGAGGTAGCATGTCAATGTGATTAAACTGGAGTCTCCAGCATATCATGAAGCCCTCTTACAGGCTTTTACAATATAATGCTCAATTGAGGGTCCTCCCCATAGCATACAATAGGTTTTCACATGACTTAGCATCTAGTATTTAACTGCTTTGCTCTTTTCTTCTTCTTTTCCTGATGGAGTAATATATCCCCACCCTGGCGATGAAGCCAACATTAGAGGCAGTAACAAAGAGTTGGTCATTCGTTACTACTCTGCTGTTCTTATCCTCAAGGAGCAATACCTTTCTCTTGGGTTACTTCTATTGAAACTGAAATGCTTCTTCCATATCACATAATATTTTCAGTTTCACAAACAGTCACATGGGATATTTTGAATTGTAATTATTAGCCTAGGAATGCAGAAATCCTAGAGAAAATTGTCAGAAAATAGATGTGTCATTATTTACTCCAGTGAATTAAACACCTGGCTATTAACAACCCAGCACATGCTAAAAAAGAAAAGAATAATGTGCCTGTTTACTCTCTTGGAAGAATTGGATGAGGACCAAATTCTAACCTCTGTAGAATTGACTCAGGGACCTAAATACATTAAAGAGCACTCCCGGCTGCTGGACAAAGCCCTCACTATGAGAACCTTAGCACTTCATCTTGCTTAAAGCTTAAACAGGCAAATGTTTCCCTGTTTCATGCACCTTATATGTATAACAATCTTTCCTATCTTCTGTCACCAGGAGTGCCTGACATTTATGGTGACAAAAGATTAATCCTGGGTTTAGTGACATATTAGAGGACTGACAAAGTAATTGAGTAATCTGTTGGAAACTATTCAATAGATACACTACTAGATGTTTAGTTAACGTTGCCAAATGTGTTGAAAAAAAGTAGAATCCTACTTCCTGACCCAGTGAGTTTTTAGGTAGTTAGGAGACATGATGCTAGTACTGACAGTTAGTTCTCAGAAAAAACAAGTAATAAAGTAGTATATAGGAATGCAGAAAAGGAAAGGATAAGTATCTAGAGCCTTCTGGGAAGAATTAATAGACTTGAGACTGACCTTGAGAGATAAATGGGACTTAATTAGTGGCAAGGGTTTGGGCTAGCATGGAGTCCTGAACAAGGAAACTGATATAAGAAAAATCTAAGACAAGAGAATTTTCTTGAAATACAATGAAATGTGGCTGGCCAACATTTAGGAATGTGGACACAAGAAGCATAGCCAGAGAGGTGAAGTAGGTATAATGGCAGAGGTTTTTCAGTGCCAGGGCAAGGAGTTAAGGCTTACAATATGATAACGTTTCAATGGAAAGAAGATTGGAAAGAGTTGTTCAGTTGTATACTTTAGAAATAAAGAACAGAGAAGTGAGGGAGATGGCTTAGTGAGTAAAACTTGCTAATGAACATGGGAACCTGAATTTGCATCACCAGCACCCACATAAAAAGCCTACCATGGCAGTGTATTCCTTTAAATCCAGGACTGAGGCCATGGAGATGCAGAGGCAGGTGGGTTCCAGGAGTTAATTGGCCAACCAGCATAGCTAAGATTGCAATGTCTAGGTTGAGTGAGAGACCCTGTCTCACAAAATAAGTCAGGGAGCAATACATGTTAGTATCTCATGGCCTCCTCTACACTTGAACACATGTATGCCAAGTGTGTCCAGGCATGTACACACATACTCTCACCCACATACAAAACATAGAATGTATTAGACAGGGGAACAATAGAGGCTAGAACTCCAGGGAGTTATATACACTTGGGGCAAAACAAAGATAAATCCTTGTCTTAGTTAGGGTTTTATTGCTGTGAACAGACATCGTGATCAAGACAAGTCTTATAAAGGACAACATTTAAATGTGGCTGGCTTACAGGTTCAGAGATTCAGTCCATTATCATCAAGGCAGGAACATGGCAGCCTCCAGGCAGGCATGATGCGGAGGAACTGAGAGTCATACATCTTCATCTGAAGGCTTCTATCTTCTGGATTCCAGGCAGCTAGGATGAGGGTCTTAAAGCCCACACCCATAGTGACACACCTATTCCAACAAGGCCACAACTACTCCAACAGGGACACATCTTCTAATAGTGCCACTCTCTGGGCTGAGCATACACAAGCCTCACAATCCCAGTAGAATGATAAAAAAGGAAGACAAGGAGTAAATACTAATTTTTAGATAGTGGACTGAGAAGAGAAGCTAGCTATAAGAAAAAGATACAATGAGAATGAGGGCCAGATGTCAATGGTAGAACACAAACTACCAAGTGAAAGGTCTTTGGTTTCATCTGCACCATTGAAGGAGTGTGGTAGGAAGGAGGTTTTGACAGAGAAGTAAGGTTCCTAATTTCATGGAGTGGACCTAATGTCAAATCAGTCATTGGTTGACTCCTCCCACAAGCTTTGTGCCACCATTGCCCCAGCATGTTTTGGAGGCAGGACAGCATTGTAGAGCAGTGATTTTATGGCTGGGTTGTTGCTTATGTTACCCTTTTGATAGTGTGTGGAATCCCTTCCTATACCAAAACTACTATAATATTAGGGTGAAGGTTCTGTGGAGGCAGCAGCACAGTCTCTCCCTGTTCAGTGAGTTGTGTGAGTGTGGTCTTCAGCAACGGGGCCTTGCTGTCGGTTTGTGGGGACTAACATGTTGTCTTGGCAACAGCCTGGGTTGTTTGAGATTTCCATGGGACCCCTTTGGCCATTTGTAATTTAGCCATTGTAATTTAGTCCAGGTGCTGGAAGCTTCCTTTGGTGACAAGATATGGCCAATTAGGTCTACATCTTCCCCTTTATTTGGACACTTTATTAGGATTAACTTCTTATTATATTTTAGAAACTTTCCATTGGACTACGTTTCCACACCAATCCTCAGATACCCCTCAGTTTAAGCTTTCTCTCCTCGTCCACTTGACCTCCTATTTCCAATACATCTACCACCCAGTTCATCTCTAAAATGTATTCTATATCCCCCTATAATGGAAGTGCATGTATTCCTGTGCCAATGAGTTCAAGGATATTCCTCACTTTCTCTTCAATCAGGTTCACTGTATCTGGTTTTATGTTGAGGTCTTTGATCCATTTGGAGTTGAGTTTTGTAAAGGGTGATAAAATGAGTCTATTTCCATTTCTCTGCAGCAGATCCATACAGTTTGACCAGCACCATTTGTCAAAGATGCTGTTTGTCTTTCTCTAGTGTGTATTTTTGGTTTATTCATCAAAACTCAGGTGTCCATAGGTGTGTGAATTTGTATCTGGGTCTTTGATTCAATTCCATTGATCAATCTGTCTGTTTTTGTGTCATAGGAACTTGAGTATCATTCTTTCAAGGTCTGTAAAGTATTGTGTTGAAACGTTTTTTAAACTTTTGTTAGGTCCATTTGTTTATAATGTTGAGTAGCTCCAGTTCTTTGTTTAATTTTTTTTTGTTTGGATGATCTGTCTATTAATGAGTAGTATATTGAAGTGTCCTACTCTCAGTGTGTGAGGGTCAATATGTGATTGATGTGATAGTAGTGCTTCGTTTATATACTTGGGTGTCCTTGTGTTTTGGGCATAGATGTTAAGAATCACAATGTTCTCTTGATGGATTTTTTCCTGTGATGCTTCTTAGGTCTATTTGCCTAGAATTCCCAGTGGCCATACCTATTATGCCCACAGAAAATTTCCTACCATGAAACACACAGCCATCACATTCTCCTGAAAAAGAGTATAAACAGAAACCAAGGGGGAAAAAAACCACCCAACAAAGACAAAAACAGATATCATCGTCTAGAACTATAATTATAACAAACCAAGATGTTGAGACACCAGCATAGGGTCAGTAACAGCCAGAGCTGTTTGTCTTGTTTTGATGTTTGAGTGTGTGTGTGTGTGTGTGTGTGTGTGTGTCCACTAAAGCCAAAAACCCCACTACAGCATGCCCTGAATATTACAACATAGTTGAAACATAATAAGATACTTTTTAAAGTCCATACAGAGATAATAGAGGATTATAAGGAAGAAATGAGTAAATCTCTTAAAGAGATCCAAGAGTATGTGCATGCTTGTGGTACACTATAGCAAATTCAGATTGCCTGTACATATACTTTATCAACTAAGCTTTTGTGTCCTGTGTCAAGTCATGAAGAAACCACTTTAACATGTGTGTATACATGTGCATGTGCACAACACACACACACACACACACACACACACACACACACACACACACCAAAACAAAATAAAAAACCCAGTGGACAGAAATGAATAAAACTGTTAAGTGGACATAGAATCAGTAAGGAAAACACAAACTGACAGAAATCTGGAAATGAAAAATTTAGGAATTGGAACAGGAACTACAGAGGTAAGCTTCACCAACAGTATACAAAAGATGGGAGAGAGAATATCAGGCATTGAATATATGATAGAAAAATGAATATGTTGTTCAAAGAAAATGGTAAGTCTAAAATACTCTTGATATAAAACATCCAGGAAATTTGGGACCCTACAAACAGACCAAATTTAGCAATAATAATAAAGAGAAGAAACACAGGTAGAGGCACAGAACATATTTTCAATAAAGGATAGAAGCTGAAGAAGTACATACCTATAAAGGTACAAGAGGCACATAATAATCAAAACAGTAAATGTACTGAACAGGGAAAGAATATTAAAAGCTGAAAGGGAAAATGACAAAGAAACAAATAAAGGGAGACCTATTATAATTACACTTGACTTCTCAATAGAAGCTCTAAAAGCCAGAAGGCCCAGGACAGATGTATTGCAGACTCTAAGAAATAAAAAAAAAATCAGCCTAGACTGCTATATACAGCAAACCTTTCAGTCACCATAGATGGAGAAAGAAAGGCACCCCACAACAAAACCAAATTTAAACAATCTACAAATCTAGACCTATAAAGGATGCTAGATGGTAAATCTCAACCTAAAACCATTAACAATTTCCAAGAAAACACAGGGAATAAATAATCCCAGACTAGACAATTAAAGGAAAAACAATAGAAACAGACCACCAACAACAACATCACCACCACCACCAACAACAAAGTAAAAGGAATCAATAATCATTTGTCTGATATCTCTCAACATCAATAGTCTCAATTTGTCAGTTTAAAAAATTTCAGATTAACAGAATGGATGTGAAACAGGATCCATCCTTCTGCTATATCCAAGAAACACCCCTCAATATCAAGAATAGGCATTACCTTGGTGGCAGAGGTTGAGAGGGTGGTTGGAAAAAGATATTCCAAATAAACAGACCTAAAGAAGCAAGTTGCTATAGCCATTTTAATATCTAACAAAATAGACTTCAAACCAAGAATATTTGTTTCTTAAACTTTGACTACAGAAGAAAAAACTATTGTAAAATATTGCATAGATAATTTATTTATTTTCTTTGTTTTATTTTACAGAACAGGTATTGCATCTAGGATCTCTCTCTCTCTCTGTCTCTCTGTCTGTCTCTGTCTCTGTCTCTCTCTCTCTCTCTCAGTTGAGGTCTCCTGGGCTTTCCCACTCTGTATTACCATGTCTACTGTTCAGCTCAGGGCCAGGCAATTCTGGTGTGGCTTTATGGGTGTAGCTTCTTCCACTCCTGGGAAACACAATCTCACAACACAATCCCTGTTCCTTTGGCTCTTACAATCTTTCACCTACCCCCTCTGCAATGATAATGTGTATATATGTGTGTAACAATAATTAATGGAAAGAGAAGCTATCTATCTGAAAAAGAGCAAGGAGGGGTATATGGGAGCCCTTAGAAGGAGGAAAGGGAAGAAGGAATTGATAGAAATATTTTATTCCAAAAAAGGAAAAGAAATGAGTAGTTTAAGGTTTTTTTGTTTAAATCAGAAGCATATCAAATTGCCCAGGCTAGCCTTGAACTCATTCTGTAGTCTTTGAACTTGTGTCTTCCTGTACCCAAAGAAACTGATATTAGATCCCCAGTCTCAGTAATTCTAACATTATGTGATAGTTCTGCTTTCAAGTTTTTGATGAATCCCTCTACTGTTTTTTCATAATGGTTATATTAATTTGCACTTTAATAAACATTTTCAAAACTCCTTTTGATCTATATCGTTTCCAACACTTTGTACCTCTCATTGTTTTCTTAGCTTAAAAAAATTATTTATTCACTTTAAATCCCCCTCACTGCCCCCCTTCTGCCTTCTACTCCTCTTTTTAAAAAAGATTTATTTTATGTATATAAGTACCCAGTCACTCTTTTCAGACACACCAGAAGAGGTCATCAGATCCCAGTACAGAGGGTTGTGAGCTACCATTTGGTGGCTGGGAATTAAACTCAGGACCTCTGGAAGAGCAGTCAGCACTCTTAAAGACTGAGCCATCTCTCCATCTACTCCTCTTTTGTGTTTGTTTTTTTTTTCTTCTATCTAGCCTGTTTGGCTGTGTCTTTTTATTAGGGAATTGAGTCCATTGGTGTTGAGAGATATTAATGGCCAGGGATTGTTAGTTCCTGTTATTTTGATGTTAGTGGTGTGTGTGTGTGTGTGTGTGTGTGTGTGTGTGTGTGTGTGTGTTTGTGTGTACATGCGACTCTTGTTTTTTGCTGGTATGGAATTACTTATTTCCTATGTTTTCTTGGATGCAGTTAGCCTCCTTGGGTTGGAGTTTTCCTTCTAGTATTTTCTGTTGGACTGGATTTGTGAATAGATACTGTTTGAACTTGGATTTGTCTTGAAATTTCTTGTTTTCTCCATCTTTGGTGATTGAGAGTTTTGTTGGGTATAGTAGTCTAGGTTGGTTTCCATCTGTGGGGTTTTTTAGAGGTTGCAAGATATCCAGGCCCTTCTAGCTATTAGAGTCTCTCTTGAGAAGTCATGTGTAATTCTGACAGGTCTGCCTTTGTATGTTACCTGGCCTTTTCCCTTGAAACTTAAATATTCTTTCTTTGTTCTGTAGATTTCGTGTTTTGGTTTTGATTTGGAGGGAGGATTTTCTTTTCTGGCCCAGTCTAATTGGTGTTCTCTAAGCTTCTTTTATGTTTATAGGCAAAAATGCTTTCTGTAGCTTGAAGCTGGGACTCTTCACCCTCTATTCCTATAGTCTTAGGTTAGGTCTTTTCATGGTATTCCAGATTTCCTGGATGTTTTTTGTCAGGAAGTTTTTAGATTTAACATTTTCTTTGATTGATGCATCAGTTTCTTCTATGGTATCTTCTACAGCTGAGATTCTCTCTTCCATCTTCTGTACTCTGTTGCTGATGCTTGGGTCTGTTGTTCCTGTTCTCTTCCCTAGGTTTTCCATCTCCAGGATTTCCTCAGCTTGTGTTTTCTTTATTGCTTCAATATCTACTTTCAGGTCTTGCAGTTTTATTCATTCCCTTTACCTGCTTAATTGAATTTTCCTATATATCTTTAAGGCATTTATTTGTTTCCTCTTTAAAGACCTCTACCTCTTTGATTGTATTTTCCTGTGTTTCTTTAAGGTACTTATTCCTTTCCTCTTTAAAGGCCTCTATCATCTCTAGAAGATTGGATTTAAGGTCATTTTCTTGTGTTTTGGTTGTGTTGGGATATCCAGGGCTAGCTGTGCTATGAAGGTGTCATATTACTCTTGCTTTTGTTGATTGTGTTCTTTGGAGGCCCTTTAGCCATCTGGATGGCTTTGGTCCCTGGATGTTCCTCTTGTAGTTGGTATTGGGAGGAGGATTAACCTTGATAGCCCTAGTGTCACAGGCCTCTGATGGGTATCCTTGAACTGTATGGTTCCGGTTCAGCAAGTCTGATGAAGGTGGGTGGAGAGGTGGAGGGAGAATGGCGATCCCGTGGGGAGAGCAGGCTGCTCAGGGTGGCTTGACATGCCCCAGAGGACTCAGCGAGCAGGGTAGATCCTCTCATCTCTTTTGATCAGAGTATTCTACTAGGAAAAAGATGGTATCTCACCATGGTTTTGATTTGCACTTAGTGATTAGTGATACTAAGCATTTTCAATTGACCTTCATGAAAAAAGTCTGTTCAGGCTTGTTGACCTTTTAAAGGACTGTGTGTGTGTGTGTGTGTGTGTGTGTGTGTGTGTGTGTGTGTGTGTTTATCAGTTTGCTTTTAAAAATTAAAATATTTAAAGAAAGAAAACATGATGTTAAGAAAACATCATTTTCTCCCCTTCTCCTTCTTCCCGCCAACCCTCCTTCTAAAAATAGTGGCCTTTTTTTCTTTAGTTGAGATAACACACACACATACACTTCAAAAATTTTAGGATTGCTTGTATGTCTATGATTTCAAAGCTGGCTAATTGGTATTGGATAACCAATTAGGGGCTCTTCTCTGCGAAAGATCATTTCCTCTGTTCTCAGCACTTCTTACCTCCCTGTATGTCTTAGGTTATGGTGGAACTCTAGATTTCCCCCTCCCATGTTAGCATGCCTATTGGTGCTGTTGTTGTTCAGGTCTTGTTCAGGCAGCCGTATTATAGAAGCATCATGGATGACCTTCCCTGTAATTTCTAGAAAATACAGTCTCTCAACAGATTTCCTGGTCCTCTGGCTCTTAAATCTTTCCACCTCCTCTTCCTAAATGTTTGCTGAGCCTTGGGTATAGAAGCTGTGTTGTAGATAAATCTTTAGAGTTCGACACTCCATGATCAGTGGTTCTCTACATTTTAACCAGTTGTAGTTTACTGTAATCATCTATGTCAGTTTGCAAAGACAAGTTTCTTTGATGGGGGATGGGTGGGCTTATATCTGTGGATATAAGACTAGATCTTTAGACTACAATAAGGAATTATGCTGGTTTAGTAAAGTAGCAGTTGGAGGTTTACCTCTAAGCTATGACTTTCACTAGCCCTGAGGAGTTAGCTAGGTTTCTAGCACTAGGCATGTTTTTTCTCTTTTTTTAAGCAGTCCTTAAGTCCAATTAGAAGGTTGTTGTTACCACCAAGATATGGGTACCACTATTGCATTTTTTAAGTTTATGCAGCCATGCTAGCATTCTTGGTTCATAGGTGTAATAGCTGGATAGGACTGGATAGTTGCTTTCCTCATGAAAGCTAGTTCTAAGGAGGTTCGCAGGTCAGATCCTGCTCAGATCCTGTGTCCAATAAAGTGCAGGGTGATTTCAACAATAGAGACTTACTCCTATCAACCTCTAAGAAGCAATCAAGGGCAATAGCAATAGCCTATATTGTTTTAGAAGTTTCTTGAACTCCCTTGAGCAGCAACTCAGAAGAGAGTTTCTCATGCCTGGTATTTGGAATTTTGTTAAGCTATAACTCTGGTGGGGAATATTGTTTGCTCAAGAAGGATAACTTCATTTGAATATATATTCACTATACATAATTTAAATAATTTAATTTTAATGTGATTCCGTATGGCTTTTCAGACCTCCTTAGTGTTACTGATTCTCCCTCCCCCTTTTCTTCTGTACTGAACTCCTCCCCCCACTGCAATTAATACCCCCCATTTTACCCATTTCCCCCTCCAAGTCACTTTTATCATTTTCTATTCCTCTCTAATGAAACACTTGTTTTTGTTTTCAATTGAATTTCTTATATATTTTGGATATTATCTCCTCAGATTTGCAAATATTTTCTCCCATTCTGTACACTCTTACTCTGCCTTATTTATTTTGCTATGTTGAAGCTTTAGCTTACTATCATCCCATTAGCCTATGTTTGCTTTCTGATACCTGTGCTTTCAACATCATGGAAGGAAAAAAAATGTCCAAACTAATGTCAGAGACAAGATTATGTCTTCTGGATTTTAGGAATCTTACAGGTTTGAGTCCTTTATTTGCATCTTTAACTTGTTGTGACTTGATTTTTGTGTATAATAGGAATGTCAGATTTCATTCTGCATATTGATATACAGTTTTCCCTGCAGCACATGTTGAAAAAAGATGTCCTCTCTCCATTTTGTTTTCTAAAAACCTTTGTGAAAATTTGTGATAAGTTTATGGGTCTATTTTGGGGTTCTCTGTTTCATACCTTTATATATTATTTTAATGCCAGTATCATGATGTTTTGATTATAATCAGCTTATATTTTCAAATCAAGGAGTATGATACCTCTGGTTTTGTTCTTTGGTTCATTTATTCCATGTTTACGAGGATGGCATGGGGATTGTGTTGAATCTGTAGACTGCTCTGCATATTATGTATATTTTAATAGTACTAATTCTTATAATCCAAAACCATATACCTTTCAATTTCTTTGTGTTTTCTTTCTTTGTGAAAGCCAGTTTAATACTTTTTCACTATGTAGATCTTTTCCATCCTTGGTTCTATTTACATTTAAGTACTGAACTTTAAAATTGCTTTTACAAGTAGGATTATTTCCTTAATATTTCTGTTAGATCATTATTTGCATATAGAAACACAAGTGATTCTTGGATTCTGATTTTTTATCCTACTACTTTACATAAGACATCATTTTAAATGTTTTTTTTTCTAGCCTGTGGGAAATGGAATCCTAGGATCATCTCATCAGCAATAGAGACAAGGTTTTTTGTCTGTTTTGTTTTGTTTTGCTGTTTTATGTTTTTCTTTTCTATTAGAATGGTTCTTTATTCTTTCTCTTGCCTAATTTCTCTGCTAGGACTCCCAGTCCTATGCTTAAAAGGAGTGACATTTGGCATCCCATTTTGTCCTTGATCTTAGACGGAAAGCTTTCAGCTCTTAGCTGTTGAGAACTGTGTTATCTATAGATTCATCATAAATGGCCTTTGTTGTGTTTAGATAAATTTCCTTTGTTTATAACCTACTGAGATCTATCTGGAAGGGATGTTGAATTTTATCAAATGCTTTTTCTGCATTTGTTGAGATGGTCCTGTTAATTTATACTTGATTTTGTTAATGTGTTATATTATGTTTATTGAATTATATATGCTGAACTACTTTGACTCCCAGTGACAAATTCCAATTGAGTGTGGTTATCAAATTTAGTTTGCTGTATTTTTCAAGTATTTTTACATCTACAGTCATCAGGAATATTGGCCTATAAGTTAATTTATATTTTTGTAATAGTCTTTAAGAATTTGTGAAGAAAAAACAAAAAAAAGCCGGGCAGTGGTGGTGCACGCCTTTAATCCCAGCACTCGGGAGGCAGAGGCAGGTGGATTTTTTAGTTTGAGGCCAGCCTGGTCTACAAAGTGAGTTCCAGGACAGCCAGGGCTACACAGAGAAACCCTGTCTCAAAAAACAAAAAAAAAAAAAAAAGCAAAAAAAAAAAAAGGAACTTGTGGTTCTGAGGCACAAACTCAGTACCTCATGCACTCAAGGCAATAACGTTACCACAGAGATACAATCACACTCCTTTCTTCTTTAAGTGGAAGAATTAAACAGTGATGCTACCTTTGCCTGGAATGTTCTTCGGTGAATGACTTTTATTATTGATTCGATCTCATTACTTGTCATTGTTCTGCTCCGATTTTCTCATCATTCATGATTCAGGCTTAGTAAGTTGTATGAATCTTGATATTTATTCATCTCCTTCTTATTGGGGGTGAAGGTACTGACAAATTCAGTGTCTAACAAAGACCCACTTTCTATGCCAAGGACGGCTATCTTTGTGCTGTATCTTCATATGACAAATACAAGAGTGAGAAGGGTTTGAAGGTTCTTATATAGAAACTATTATTATTCATTATGGCTCCATCCTCAGAACATAATCATTTCTCAAAGGCTCTCTGGTAATAGCAACATACTGAGCCTAGGGATTTCAGTATATGAGTGGGGCATTACACAGACATACCCTCCATTGCAAATGAAGAATCTGATTAGAGCAATGGAGTGTGTATTTTAGAGATTATGAAAACCAAACACAAGTACCCAACTATTCGGTTCTGGATGCTTTAGGCCAACTGACCTGTCTTCAAACTTGTATGCCTACTACAGTTTTGAATCTCTCTTCAAATTTGATTTTTAAAAATCTGTATAAGCAAATAGACAGGCCTGTGGTGATATACTATGCCAGTTCATGGCTGCTAAAACAAAGTACCTGAAAATTTGTGACTTAAAACACACAAATTTACAAAGTGGATGTAATTTATAAACCCTTATAGTCTTATCACTTAAGAAAAGTTCAAGGTCATCCTTAGCTAAAGAGCAAATCCGAGGACAGCTGGAGCCACATGAAATTCTGCTTAAAACAAAACCAAAAACCAAAACCAGAAATGTATTCTCTTACAGTCCTTGGAGGTCAAAAGTCTGAAATCAAGTTGAGAGTAGAACCATGTTTATGAAGGCCTTATGGAGGAATTCTGTGCCTCTTCCTAGGCTTTGGTGGTTACTAGAAATCCTTGCTGTTTTGGGGCTTGCACTATACCATTCCAGTCTCTGCCTTAGGCATCACAAGGTGCCTCCCTGTGTGTCTATTTGTGTTGTATCTTCCCAAGCTATTCGCTTCCTTTGATAAGAATACCAGTAACATACCAGCAAAACTCCTTGTGTGTTTCTCTCTGTCCTCTGTCTATGTTGCTTTCGAGGGGCAATCTTTTTCCTCAAAACCAAATTTTCTACCCCTAAAATCCTGTATTGGAAGAGGAGAGGACTGATACTCTCATTCTGAAAAACTAAAAGGGCTACTGGTCTAAAGAAAACTGAAACCCAGAAAGACAAGTTCCCTTAGGTTTATAGGCCTGCAACTAATTATCTATGGCTAAGTGTTGTCTTCCAGCATCACTCTCTCAGCCTAAGTGGCATCTCTCTCTAAGTAAAGACGTGGTCCCACCTTCTGGAATGAAAGAGGCAGTGAAATCTTCCAATATGCCCACACTCATGACAATTTTGAGCTCCTCAACAGCATTTCTAGTCTCCTGACCATCATTGGAACCCATTATTCTATTTTCCTGAAGGAACAACACATGTTCACACCTGATAGTTTTATTTGTCGCTTTCATGCTGTCGAGTCTCTGATGTCTAGCATCCTCCTTTCGATGAGTCTCATACTGAACTTTTTAGGCCACAAAATCATGTCTTATACTTAATCTTTGTAGAAAAATGTTGTCTAACTATACCATCGATATGCACTTCAGAACACACTATTTTGTGCTTGAAATACAGATGGATTGAGAATGGAGATGTTGAGAAGTTGCCAGATCTTTAAGTTCTGGCAACTTTTTATTTAATAGATCGTTTGTGAGCTGAACTGTAACCCTACCCCAAACTCATACGTTGACAATTCATCCCCAAATGTGACTATGCCAAGAAATAAGACTCCAGGGGGGGGGGTGGTTAAGGTCAAATGGAGCCATGATGGCAGGGAACCAAATCCAGTTAGGCTGATAACCTCATGAGAAAAACCAAGAAATATCTCCTTCTTTCTTCGTATGCATGCATTAAGTAAAAGCCACGTGAGCAGATAGTGAGAAGGTGGCCATAGGCAAGCCATGAAGGAGGCCCTTGGGAACGACATTGGTTGACTGTTTGCTCTTGAACTTATCACTTTCCTGCTGCTTTTTCTGTAAGCAGCAGAAAGAACTCAGACTGTACCCTTATACTCCACTTGGAAGTTTTGTCAGCTAAGGGTTCACATTTATCATTCAAATAGTCTAATGCCAATTCAACAGAACCATTCTGATCCACGCAGAAATGGGCAGAAAAGTATCACCTTTCTGCCCGTTTTCTAGAATGTTTCTTGTTTCCATGAGAAACATGAACCATATACCAGAAGTATCTTATATTTCTAATAATATTCTACTCAAGGCACTATAGTCCTTTAAATATTGTATATCTCAAAAACCATAGTATTTATATACTTAACAACTATAAAAAGCAGTTCCATAGTTTTAGGATCTCTTACAGAAACATCGACATCCCAATCCCCAAATCTATATTCATTTTCTAGGATTGCTGTAACAAACAAGAACCAAGTGAACTGAAAACAGGGGTTTATTCTCTCATATTTCTAGAGGATAGAGATTTGGATTTGTGTTCATGATACAGTCAGTCTCTTCAAAGGCTCTAGGAGGATGATTTGCTGCTTCTCCTCCTCCTCCTCCTCCTCCTCCTCCTCCTCCTCCTCCTCCTCCTCCTCCTCCTCCTCCTCCTCCTCTTAGTCTGGCGATTACAGACCAACCTTGATATTTTCTGGTTTGCTGGTGCATTGTTGAATCTCTGCCCCCACTGTCACATGATATTCTCACTTGCGTGTGTGTGTGTACTCTATATTATCACAAGGTGTTCTATTCTCTGATTACATCTCTTTCCATATTTTCTTATTCTTATAAGGACAACAGTCCTTGAATTAAGTCCCATTTGACTGCATTTGCTAAGATAGTATTTCCCAATAAATTCACATTCATGGACACCAAAGGTTAGGGATTTACACATGCTTGAGAGGACACACAATTCAAACTACCACAGTTATTCGTCCAGGACTGGATGCATCAAACTTTCCTTAGAGAATAAAATGAACACAAGGGATATAAATTCTGTTTCCTTAACAACTGAACCCAAGCAATGTCCATAGTTACTGCATAATCAAGATTCCCAACCAGAGTTCTTTATTTCTTCTACTTGGTCATATAGAGCCTTGCACATTCTTTAAACAAATATTTTCTACATATGACAACTATCTCTTTGAGAATGTTTCCTCCAATAGACAGAGTTCCTTGATATCTATGATGTATTGATCTCTATAGCTCCAGTATTTAGTATGTTACCTGACATATAGTTATAGGTTCCTAGTGATTTGGGAAGAAGAGAAGGAAATAGAAGGAGTAAAGATGTTTATTTAGTTGTAGTCAGCAGCCTTGGGAATAGAAAGGGATTGTAAGCTCAGAGTGCCAATGTCAAGACTCTCTGCTTTCTATTCCAATGGTCCCAGGCCTGGAGCTTTTCAAGGTGTCAGTATACACTAAAATTCCAATCACAAAGAAATGCCAAATTGTCATTTCATCATAGTAGCTTTTTCTACCAAGAACAAAACAAAACAAAAAACAAAAAAAAAAAAACAAAAAAACAAAAAAAACCAACACAAAAACCACAAAAAGGTTCTATCCAGCAGTAGTTTAACACATAACCAGCATGCCCATGGGAAGTAAAGATCAGAGAGTACTCTGTGCAGGCTATGTCTTGGATGAGTAATTCCAGTAAATGGATTAAGTTTGAACTTAAGTTTGAGCTCTCAAGAGCAACCGCTTTAATGGTCTGCTGTCAAGTTACATCTGGGAGAATGTACCATTCTTTTAAAGTCTTCCCATGCCTTTGCACACATAACCCATTATAAATGACAAGAATAAGAACCTATGTGTGTCTATGTCTAAACTCTTTTTTAAGAGGCAGAGGAAAAAAACTGAAATACCCTTGCTAACTAGAGAAAATATACACAGAACAAAATCTATACAACTCGAATCATTGGTGATACATGAAAGTCAGGCTGTGCTATGCAAATGCTATGCTGACAGGCATGATAACAAAAATGACAACTTAGTATGAAAGGAGACACCATAAGGGCAAGGACTGTATCTTGTTAATGATTGTATCTCAAATGCCTTGAAAAAGTACCAGGCATATAATAGCAATTCAGTAAATATTTGTTGACTAGCTTATTGGATGGATTAAAATTATTAACCAAGAAACTGCTGTAGGCAATCAAAGCATGGTGTTGTTGTTTTTTAAATTCCTGAGAGAAGGGTTTCAAGCTCTTTCAAGTATTGTCCTGGTAAAGCAGTGCTCGGCTCACTAGGCAGCAGTGTTGGGAGGAAGAGCAGGCAGGCGCTCCTTAGTTCTGCCTGTGAGCCCTGCCACCTGCCTGCCTTTGTTTGTCAGAGCATTTGGATGGCCCTGAATTTCCGACTCTTGGCTGCTTTTCTTTGCTGCCTAATTAAAGGGACCCAAGACCGCTCAGAACAAATTTTGCTTCAGAGCAAAGAATATCAAGACTGTTGCTTCTGTCTTCAGCTCCTCTTCGAGATTATCCCCAGTTCTTTCTCTCTCTCTCTCTCTTTTCTTTTCCTTCTGAAGCTAGTCCTAAAAGAAAATTAGAACAAAAAGTGGTGACTGTGGCTAACTCTCAGTCCTCTCCTTCACACGCTTTGACACCTACACTGTGAGCCATTTTAGCCCCAGCAGCAGATTTTCTGCTCTGCCCTGTGCCACCTCTGTGATTAACCGTCCATTCTTTCTTGTCTTTGTTTGACTTTAGATCCCTGCAGCCGAAAACAACCCCTTTCTTGTCGGAATGCACTACTGGTATTCCAGTAGTAATCCCCGGAGTCACTTCTGCAATGTTTGTCGAGAGAACATTCCTGCTTTATCTCGAGATGCCGTCACCTGTGAAGGTGCCTTTCGGATTGTTTTAGAAAGCAGAGCTCAATGGATAGAGATAGGCATGAAGAATTCCGTATCACTGACCCAGTCTAAGCCTTTGATTCTTATGGGGAGTTAATTCCAATGGAGGGAAAGCCAAAAGAGAAATTAGTGTGAAGGGGTGTTCTCACGAATAAAAATGGAGGGTTGGATATACGAAGATGGGACTATGTGGCCATAAGAATTGAAAACTCAGAAATAACATCTTTTCTACTATTAATTGTAATGTAAAATGGATAGTAGGAAGCTTAGTTAGCAAGAAATTGGTTCACATTAGAAATGGGCCTTTGGAAATGGGTCAAAACTATTTAGAAAAAACTTGAATTCTAACCTCTAGAGAAGCTTAGGGAAGGGGCATTGGAGTTTACATTGTCACCAGATTTACACCTCTTTTTTTTTCTCCCTCCTTTCACAGTCTGTCAGGTGAAATCTCATAAATTCTGTGCTTTGAGAGCAAACAAAGACTGTAAATGGAATACTTTATCCGTGACTGATGACCTTCTTCTACCCGCTGATGAAATAGTAAGTAGCAGCCATATCCCCCCCACCCACACACACACCTTTTCAAGTCATGACACACAGGAACACTAGACAGATAGAGGAGTCACTTCTAAAGTATCTAATGACCCAATAGCTATCAATGAGTTAAACTCTAACTCCTACTTTTCATTAGTCAATGGCATTGAGGGCATCCATGGGACTGTCATCTAATTACATGGGTAGTAGAATTATCCCAGCTTTTCCTTCTTTTATCACTAATTTCTCTCCCTTGCCTTTTTCCCTTTCAGCAAACAATGCCGCATCAGTGGGTAGAAGGAAATATACCCGCTGGCTCTCAATGTGTCGTATGTCACAAGAGCTGCGGTAGTCATCACAGACTTCAGGATTTCCGCTGCCTCTGGTGCGGCTCTACGGTAAGACTCTTTCCGTATCTTTGATACTTAAATTTATTTCTAGAGAAGAGATAGATTGGAGATTATAACTATGTAAGGATAAATAGATCAGTAGATATGTAGATATCAATTCCATAGTAGAGAGCCCAGTAACTTGGCCTTTCATAGATAGTTATGGAGTCTTTGGGAGAAAGATTTGAGTTATTCATAATCTGATGCTTCTTAACTAATGAAGCAATCTTGGAAATGATAAACGCTGAATTCTAAACTGAAAATATGAGCAATTAGAAATAGATTCTGGAGCCTATCCTTAAGAAAGAATAGACTCATGAATATTTCCTAGAAACTTACAGTCTTTATTAATGGTTAGTAATAATAACAAGCTATCATTGCTACTACATAGAAATATCTTCTATTCATTATCTCAATTCTTAGAACAACATTGAACTAAGCCTCATTGTCCCCATTTTACAGATGGGTAATGGGGGGGCTCAGAAAGGTCAACCCAAGGTCATATAGCCAGCCAAAAAGAAACTCTTGATTAATATTTAATTCT
The DNA here is from genome assembly GCF_000001635.26 of Mus musculus. Taxonomy (NCBI): domain Eukaryota; kingdom Metazoa; phylum Chordata; class Mammalia; order Rodentia; family Muridae; genus Mus; species Mus musculus. Next base: position 86,900 of record NW_019168532.1, read on the forward strand.
GGCTGGGCATGGTGGCGCACACCTTTAATCCCAGCACTTGGGAGGCAGAGGCAGGTGGATTTCTGGGTTCAAGGCCAGGCTGGTCTACAGAGTGAGTTCCAGGACAGCCAGGGCTACACAGAGAAACCCTGTCTTGAACCCCCCCCCCACAAAAAATATATATATAATTCTGATAAGACCGTGTTCCTAACTATAATACCACCACATCTCTTTGTAACACTGGCCCTCATATGAGGATAATTTGTGCTCTAGAAGACATCTGGCACTATCTGGAGACATTCTTGATGGCCAAAACTAGACTAGACAGGAAGCATGTAACTGGTATATAATAGATTCTTCAAAACTTACAAAGCACAGGATAGTATCCTATATTATGAAATTATAACATTATAAAATTATAAAATATGTAAACTATAATATATAACTATATGTTATGAATATAATATAAATACATATACATTCTCTACAACTACTAAAATATTTGGGGGAATGTTTATTTGTATATGTACATCAAAGAGCCAACAATTAGTCTTCAAACTGTGATATATCACAGAGATTGAGACTTTGATCTTGACTTTTTAAAGCTTTTAGATGTTTTTCTCAAACTGAGTTTTCTAAGACAAGAAGAAAAAGAAAAAGAAAAAGAAATGGGTTTCTTCACTGAAGAGCCTGTCCACTAACCTCCATTTCATTGCTTTTGAATAGCCCTGCCAGCCAGGCTTATGTCCCTAGTAACTATAGTTGTTTAGGATGTGGTACTTAAAAAAGGTCAAAGATCTAGGAAGAATGGCAACTTGTGGGGAAGACTGCTTCAGCACTTCCCAGCTATTTGACCTTAGGTAAGAAAGAGCCTTTACCTCTGTGAGCCTCCACACATACTCATTTCTAAATTGAGTGCAATGATACTTTTCCTGCCACATAACAGCTGTTCTAAAGATTGACAGATAAACACCTTATCAGTATTAGGACTTTGGAAATGCAAGAAAATTCTCCCTTCAGCAGCCTACCAACATTGTGTCTGAAGGCTAGTGAAATCTCAGTATGTGTAGAGGAGAACCTTCAGAAAGACACCTTTTTGAAGGGCCAGAGTTCTGCATGCTCAGGGAGACTGCAGTTTCACAGTAGATCAGGGTGGGTGGTGTCAGGCAAGTTAGGGTTTTTCAGAAAGGTAGATTTGTAATATTAAGGATCTAATTCTTGGGACGGAACCAGAAACTAATCAGTGTTTTTCTTTCTCTCTCCCCTTCCTTTCTCTTTTGTGCTCTTATCGTTTCAGGTGCACGGGGCCTGCCAGAAGCGGTTTTCCAAGGAATGTTCCTTCGGAAGTCGTCGCTCGTCCATCGTGCCACCAACGGCACTGAGCGACCCTAGGGGCGATGGTGAGTACATTGGCTTTTCCTTCAGAAGCACTGGGGAGGGTGGGAAGGTATAAAGGCTGGGAGGAAGGGCAGAAATTATTCTCCACGACTAGTAAAATGTTGGGAGAGGGGATGGTTATTCTTATGTGTGTATCTAAGAGTTAGTCTTGAAACTGTGTAGTGGCAAACATTATGTGTCAGTGTATGTATGGGTACATGAGTATGGGCATGTTCTCTGTAGACTCTGTCACAATTCTGACTGCTCAAAGTTAATTTCAGCTTTCTTGATGATTTCCAAATACTACCTAACTATAAAATGAATTTGTTTCTTCCCATGTGTTCAGAAACTATCAAAAGCCTGGATTATGTTACATTTCAAATACAAACATCAAAATTGCTAGCAAATCTGCAGTCTGCTAATCCTTTGTTACTCCCAAGACAATAGCGAATTAATCTTTTTCACAAAGTACTTGAAGCCTACAAAGAGATCTAAGATAGATCTAAAATAGATCTCTTTGTTGAGCAAATAATCATGGTGAATCCAGGCTCTTGGTCCAACACAATGATAAACAATTGAATGGAGCATATTTTTTAAGTATCAAAGAAGTAATAGAGATATGTGGATATCAAATAAGAGAAATATTGACACGAATATGGGCACAGACAGACATCAAGCTACTGAAGTAGCCATTTCCAGAGGCTTCTGAAGTCAAGTACAAGCATGTGCCTCATAGTACCATATAAAACCATAAAGCTAAATTCACTCAGAGATGCATGAATAGATTATTCTCAGATCTATTCAAATATTATCTTTATAACATCACTGACTTGATGACTTGGTCAATCAGAGATAGTTGACTAGATAGAAAAATGAAGACGTTTGGGGAAGGTGAAATGGATACATTAGGAAATGTAACAAGCTAATCACTTGAGCAAATTCAGGTTGCTCATGAGGTCAACCTACTCTTTTTTGGCATTATTAACATTCATTTAACCCCCCTTTATTGAAAATAGATTCTTTCCTCATACAATATATCCTGATGACAGTTTTCTCTTCTTCTATTCCTCTGATTCCTCTCTTCTCATTCTCCTCTCTCAACTGGATCCACTCCATTTCTGGCTCTCATTAGAAAAGCTTCAAGAGATAATAACAAATGTGTATGTATATATGTGTGTGTGTATATACATATATATATACATGTATATATATACACATATATTTTTTTTTCTAATTACCCACTTCTCTTATCCTTTAGGGGCCAACTCAAATCAATTCTATGAGTATATATACACACATACACACACAAACACACACACACACATATATACATATATGCATATATAATTATACATAATACATATACATAATTATATATACAGATATATGTAAAGATAGATAGATAGATAGATAGATAGATAGATAGATAGATAGATAGACAGACAGATAGATAAAACAATGTCATCATATCAAAGTTAACAAGGCAAACCAACAAAAGGAAAAGAATCCCAAGAGAAGAGACTCTTTAATTACTCTCTTGTTTACACACTCAGGAATCCCTTAAAAATACTAAGCTGAATGAATGCTAGGCCCTGTGTTTGCTGCTTCCAGTCCATGTGAGTTCATATGAGTTTTGCTTAGTTTATTTAGAAGCCTTGTTCTACTGGTATCCTCCACCCCTTCTGGCTCTTGCACTCTGTGCCCCTCATGATATCCTGAACCCCAAATAGAGGGATTTGATGGAGATATCCCATTTAGGGCTGAGTGTCCTAAGGTCTCTCACTCTCTGTATGATATCTGGGTGTGGGTCTCTGTATTTGTTTCCATCTGCTGCAGGAGGAAGCTTCTCTGATGATGGAAATCAACCCACCTTTCAAACCTTAGGCTTTGTATTCCTGTTTCCTTCACCATTATGTGGAGATAGCATCCTACAAAATCATCCTACCTGTATATTAATGGGGATGGTAGCTATTGTTTGTGCTCACATACATGTTCTGTGGTTTCTGTCCTTAATGTGTAGTTATTTCTCCTATACCACGTCTTATTATTGTTATGGCTCATCAGTTAATGTCATATGTTTCCTTTGCATAGAAGTGCCTGAACTAGGACTATTTATGTCATCTAATGGGCTATGACGCATCTTTTAATTTTGGTTTCTTTGTAGCAGCAACCTTGGTCCACTTGAATATCATTTTGACAACCCTTCTTTCTACCATACATTACTTAGCTTAGACTTGCTCAAGAAATGGCTTTCAAGAATGCCCTTTCTTCTCTACACTTCCTGTACTTCTTAACCTAGACAAATAAGCCCTTCAAGCGTAGGTTACCTTCTGAGACATTCTATTCTAGAGAAATTTTCTTCTGCCTTTCTTACTCATAGAATCTTAATGATGTTGTTAAGAATAATCCACCCCACTTTCTTAGCCAGGCTAGAAAAATCCTTTCTCCAGCAAACAGATGATGACCTTCTGAAGCAGGAGCCTTTGTCAGTGCTGTTGTGCAGTTATTCCTGCATATATTGATTCGGTCTAGAGGCTCCAATTGATGACAAGACCTCTAATTACCCACTTCTCTTATCCTTTAAAGTCCAGCTCAATCAACTGTTCTCTTCTATTGCTCCTATAATGGCCTCTTCTTGCTTCCCCAAGTTAATTACATCCTGTGCAGTAAAAGAGGAACTCGCCCAGTGGTTATTAAGCATAAGCATACATTGGATTCATTTAGAAGGATTTATAAAAGCACCAGTTTCTGGGCCCTAGCCTCAGAAGTTTTGATTCAATACATCTGGGTGAGGCCCAATAATTTGCATTTCTGAAAAGTTCTCTGATACTCTATGAACATGCCCCATTGTTTACTGTTTGATTTTAGGTAAGTTCCTTAACATGTTTCTACCTCATTTCTGACTTCTTTCACTATTACTGAAGTTTATTTAGCAAAATCTTTAATGCAAAAATGTACATGACTCAATTTTTACATTTTAGTAAAAGAAGCCCTAAAGAGGCTTCTCATGTGATATTATTTTCTTCTCTGACCACAATTTTCCTATTATGCTGCTGTTCACACACTCCGTGATCACAGCATTCATAAAGACAGCAACTCCTCAACAAATGATATTTCCTGGACATGTCTGCTCACCACTTAGTGCCAATAACTTATTCTCTGTAGACTTCTTCAGCCTGGAAGGGTGTGCCTAGCTCATGGTGTCACCTGTCATTTCTTGTCTTCTCATAGGCAAAGATAAATACTTAGGTGCGTTATGAAAAGTTAAATTTGTTTAAGCATTGCTAAAGGTGGCTTTACTAGTACAGGAAGGGCAACAGTAAGCAAATCTTATGGCAACCTAGCATCTTTCTATGGCCTGAATACTAGAGTGAAATTAGTGGTCTCTTGGATTAGGATATGGTGATTGTATTAGTGCAGCTGAAGAAAGAACATGGGCTCTTTTTAAGAGGTTCTACAGGATGCTGACTATGCAGGTTACAAGCAGTTAAAACCCCTGTACTCTTTTCACAGCCGGGTCTCTATTGGTCTATTCTAGTATAATATATGCCCTTGAGCCTGAGCCTAAGGAGCAAGGTGCACACCTATCTGTTTTCTTTGGCCCATGTGACTCTTGAGGTCATTTTCTACTCTTGATTTTGTCATCCAGTAACTCTTTCTCAAGTCTGGGTACTTCAAACTTTAGAGGCCAGCTTCCTGTGTTCTCTTCTGAATTATAGAATACCATTGTGAAGCAGGGATGGTTGATATCCCTTGAGGTCTGTTCTTTTTTTAAAGAGAGATGGAGGAGGGATGAATGGTGGGCTGGGGCAGGGAGAAGATGGTGGGGGGACTGGAAGGAGAGGAGGGAGGAGAAACTGCAGTTAGGATGTAAAAGAAATAAAATAAAATAAAATAAAATAAAATAAAATAAAATAAAAACTGTGACACACTATAAGAAAGTCACTTGTAGTTGACACCAGTCATTTAAAAGCAACCTTGTGAGTCAGGTTGTTTACCTGCGAATTGAACATTTCTATACTCTTGTTATTGTGGCCAAATACTTCACAAGAAACAACTTAAGCTAGAAAGAGTATATTTTGGCTCACAGTTTAAAGGAATACAGTCCAGTTCATTGTGGAGGGGAAGGTGTGGCAGTGGGTACCAGCAACACGTGAGCTTACTTACTCACATCAATGCAGACCAAGAATCAGAGAGCTCAGAGCTTGATCAGGGACTGGACCATGACACTCAAAAGCCCTAACAACTTAGTGAGCCACTTTCTCCAACATGTCCTTACCATCTAAAGAGTACACAATTTTCAAAAAAAACAAAGCAGCACTTCCAACTAAGAGCACATGAGTCTGCAAGTGGTATTTGATATTCATATCCAAACCATATATCTCTTAGGGTCTACATTATTTGTTGAGACACAGAAAGAACATCTTGTGATTTGAATCATAATGTTTTACTTGGCAGTCTCAAGATCACCTTTCTTTCACATTGCTTCCTCTAAGCATCTTGATACCATTTTAGACTGTGAATGTTGTCTGGCTCCTGTCAGCTTTCTGATCTCATCTTCTTCCACTTTTCCTCTCCCTCACTCTGTAACAGTCACACCGTTCCCAGACAACCTAGGCTACTCTCCCAGTAGCCAGGGCCCTAACACTTTTCCTTGTCTCCCCCAAATTTCTCCTTCTAGATGTCTCAATTACTTAGCCCTTTATTTATTTGACTGTCATAATGGTAGTTTGCACTGATACGAGTAAGCTCACATGTTTCTGCTACCATGGAGCTACCAACCGCCACACCTTCCCCTCCATGATGATAAATGCCACCTTCCCAGACAATTATTCTTGACCACATTGTTAAAAAGTACAATTCTTGCTCTCCTCCCATGCTTTTTTTCCCCTCACAACTCATTATGTTTTATATTTATCTTGCCTTAATTAAAAAAGAGTTGTATTTTGTCCACTCACATAAATGAGAATTGGCACAGAGAACATCCTCAGTACATATTTGTTGAATGTATGCATGAATGAATGAATGTGACCAAACTACCATGATGATGCCATTTTACCTTTCATTAAAAATTGCTGAAGAGGATATTGTATTTGCTCATGGATCGTAATAACATCTAAGCTATAGAGCTAAGGAAACATAGTACAGTCCTCTTGTACTAGCAAGTTCTGGCAAGGCCTGAAATTTGGTACACAACTGCTTAGGGTGCCTTCAAATACCACCAACCAATTACTGGGAGGAAGCTGCCTTCTATTTTCCCAGGCACAACAAAACGTTTTTTTAAATGTTCAGTACACCCATCCTCCATAGGTATGAGCCACATGATTTTTGCCCTATGCAATTTGTTTCTGGAGCATCCCTTACAAGCCATGAGCTCAGATGGTTGTGGGCCAATATTTGTTGATGCTTCCTCTCCTAGAAAATTATCAATGCCCATCTCCTTGCCAATAGACTTTAAGACTCACCACAAACTGGCAGGTTTTGGCTGTTTAAACTACTTATTTGGCCATTATAACCCTACTTCTGTATGGGTAATTCCAATATTGAAGATTATTTAAAAATATCTCTCTTATCAGATAATTTATCTGTAGGCTCATTCCACCATGGAATTGGTGTGACAATGTAGATGGTTCTTTCTGAGCTTTAGAGATATGATTAAGTGTCCTGGCTTCATCTTATATTGATGTAATTCTTCTAGGAACTCTTTTGTTAGCTCTTGGATTAATGACAGGCTTTCCTTGCCTGCTTTCTTGGCTTTTCCCCTTTATACTGACAGAACTGAGCTAGCCCAGACAGAGAGGATGGACTAGCTTGGGTGTTGCTCCTCCTCTTGAGCTCTCAATCTTTAATTTTCCCATGGAGTTTTGCTAATCTCTGGGTATTGCAGCAATGTCTTTATTAATTGTCTTCCAACATATTTACATATGCATATATACATCCATCTCCCTTACTTGAGATCAAAAGCTAAATTCCTAATAATATCTTATATGATACCTGGTATATAATTTCTCAGAAAATTATAGGGGGATACCTAGAAATAGGAGAACAAATACTTTTATTCACCTATTGATGATATTCTAACTTTTCCTCTGCTCCTTAACAGCAAAAGAAGATTGGGGCTGGTACTCACAGTCTTTGTAAATGTGATGCAGAATCATACCTTATCTCAATTGGGCCTTTTCTTTCTCTTGTGTGTCATCAGGCCAGCTAGTAGTATCGCCTGACTTCTGGAATCTTGACTGGCCACTGACTTGTTCCTGTCCCTTGCTCATCTTCATCAACTCTAAAAGTGGAGATCATCAAGGGATCATCTTTCTCCGGAAATTCAAACAATACCTTAATCCGTCTCAAGTATTCGACCTGGCGAAGGGTGGACCTGAAGCAGGGTAAGCATGGGATAAGGGGTATGTTTGGCTATATAGAATAGTCTATCTACCCCCTGTTCATTCTAGCCTAGAATAAATATCTAGAATTAGTTTTTGTACCCAGGCAGATGCACAAGTATATGACTCTGACCCCTTTTATCATTTAGTCCTCTTCCAGAAATCTCTTCAATCTCATTTCCTGAACTCAAACTTGCTTCACTTATTCTGATTGGCAATCTAGAAAACTATGCCCTTTGACATCATAGGAAGAAGCAAATAGACATAACTACAGACTTGTTTTATTACGGTATCATTTGACAGTTCAGTGCTAGCTCCTGTGAGCCCCTAACAGCTATGCAAAGTATTCTTCCTGAGCCTCAGCAGATGACTAGGTTACTAATGGCTCCCAAAGAAAAGCTAAGGACAAAATAATATGACTTGAGACAAGGCCTAACTTCTGAGATTGTCTTGTGCAGTTGTCGTCATAAATGTGCATAGAATCAGAAGCTAATACAACTAGAAGGCAGATGGCCTTGTTAGGAGGGTACTGAAGCAGGAGTCCTTAGGTCCTGGCATACTGTAAGAAATAGTTAGCCCTGGGCAGTGGTGGCACACACCTTTAATCCCAGCACTTGGGAGGCAGAGGTGGGCAGATTTCTGAGTTTGAGGCCAGCCTGGTCTACAGAGTGAGTTCCAGGACTGCAAGAGCTATACGGAGAAACCCTGTCTCGAAAAAACAAAGAAACAAAAGAAATAGTTACAAATTCAAAATAATTATGAAATTAATACATTTCCCCTTTTCCTTATAGCATCGCTATGTTCAAGAACTTTGCCCGTTTTCGTGTTCTGGTTTGTGGTGGAGATGGCAGTGTGAGCTGGGTCTTGTCTACGATTGATGCCTATGGATTGCATGATAGGGTAAGTCCCTGGCTGAGTCAGTTTAACTATTGCTAGAAAGAGTAGGGGGTATGGAGTTGTTTATCCTATGAAGTTCCAAGTGTGGATCCCTCCTATCTATAAGCATGTCTTCTACAAGCTTAATAGTTAATCTGACCAATCTGAACAAACTCACTTAAGACTATTCTCTAGTTGTAGTTGGGTGAAGGAAAAATAAAGGAAAGGGCATAAAGAATGAACATTCTCTAGGCTTCAAAGTAAAGAGGTGGAAAAGAACATTCCAATTTCCTTCTCCTTATGAAGGTAATGGTTTTCTTCTCTGAGTCTCTACAGAGGCAAGCTTTTCCCCATCTGTAGGTAGCCCCTTGCTCTTCTGAATCCAGAATCTATGTCTCCTGAGGCATTTCCTCTGCTGGGCCCAACTCAAATAGAAATGATGGTTATATTCATTTATAGCTATAGCTATGACTTTTTGCATAGCCCAGAAGCATCATTATTATTTAAATAACTAAAATGGGGTCCAATTCCTTTGAGAAAATATCATTCAGCTCCAAATACCCTCTTACTACACTTTCTAGGAAGCGATCCTTTAAAGCCACGGCTGTAAGGCATAATCCTTCTCAAAGAGCTGAGCTCCCTCAGCATCTTGCAAAGAGTAAAATATGGTGGAAGGATTGTCTGAAAAGAGCCTCTCCTTTTGTTTTTGCAGTGTCAGCTGGCGATCATCCCACTTGGAACTGGTAATGATCTCGCTCGTGTCCTGGGCTGGGGAGCAGTCTGGAGTAAAGGCACATCACCACTGGATATTCTCAGCAGAGTGGAGCAGGCTCACGTGAGGATTTTAGACAGGTGAGTGGCCCAAAGAGTCATGCGTCTGTGCCTCCTCCATTTATACCGTCACAGTTCAGAGTCCAGACTCCCCCATAGACCATTTCCCTTGTAGTGTAAGTGCAGGCTTACTTAGGAAGGCTTATCTTGAGAAGCCAGAGAGGAGCATATTCCCTCAAATATTGTACAAGCCCTTCTTCCCCCCCTTAAAGATCACAGAGCAGGGGATTCATAGATATATTTCAAAGGCTTGTTCAGTGTCCTTCTAAATGTGAAATCACTTGACCAGTAGAAGCATACTTATTCATGAGAAAGAATCTATAGTAAAATCAGGCTCTAAGAGAAACTTTAAAAAAAAAAGTAGAGTGGAGAGAATTCAGCAACAACTGGCTGATATTTCCTCTGCTGCAGACAATAGAGAATATCATTATCCCATATCCTGAGAGATAGGACTTTTATTGTGAGGTATGGGTTTTCAAAACACCAATCTAGGACCACCACAGAGATTCTTATTCAGTAGATCTTGGGAAAGTCTCTGGTATAAGTCTTTCATAAAAATATTTCTGACAGTCATGATGCGACTTCTAGTTAAAAAGCACTGATTTCTGAGAGTCCTGGGGGGGGGGGAACCCTTTCATCACATTAACCTAGGGCTGTCATAAAGCAGAATCCTTCCTTTTGTTTACTTTGAGATTAGGTACACTGCTCGAGCTACCCTGTAGCCCTCTTCTCTCAGACACAATAACAGTTTGAACTTTAGCGTAACTGTGAAGTATTGATTTCCCTTGTAATTAGTAGAGTCCTGAATAATATTTGTGTTTCAACTTCATTGTAGATGGAGTGTGATGATCCGTGAGACCCCCAGACAAGCCCCGCTGCTGAAAGGACAAGTGGCAATGGATATACCAAGATTTGAGGTGAGTATTGGTCAGCTAGAGTTGAGAGCAACAATTTCCTCCCATGTGAGATACTACGACTTGATGAGAATGAGATCTCTGAGGACTGGAGACACCAATCAGCAGCTATTGACTACAAATTGACTACAAATCAGACATTAGGGATATATGTCATTTAGCTACTTATTCATTCAAAATGCTTATTAGATAACTGCCTGTATATGAAGTACTGTCTTAGGAAATGTTCTTTACACTAGTAGATAAAGAAGAATAGAGTGCTTGTTATTGTGGAGCTCGGAGTCTACTTAGAGTTAGAAAAGGCAAAGTTATAGTAAAATATTACATGAGTGTCACTTTGTGAGGTGTCATGAAAAACATCCAGAATGAGTGTTATTTCAATAAACACCCAAGGACTGGCAATAAATAGGCAAAAAGGACAAAGGAAGCCTGGTTTAGTGAGTGCATCCTAGCTGTGAAGAGATGCCATGACCATGGCAAGTCTTATAAAAGAAAGCATTTAATTGGGGTTTGCTTACAGCTTCAGAGGTTTAGTCCATTATCAGCATGGCAGCAAACATGGCAACACACAGACAGACCTAGTGCTGGAGAAGTAGCTGGGAGTTCTACATCCTGATCAACAGGCAACAGGAAGAGAGACACACTGGGACTAGCTTAGGCTTTTGAAACTCCAAAGCCCACCCCCAATGACACACTTCCTCCAACAAGATTTTACTGTTAATCCTTTCAAATAGTGCCACCCTACTTAGCATTGGCATATATGAACCTATGAGGGCCATTCTTATTCAAACCACCACAAAGCCTGTTTTTATACTGCTCCAAACATAAGAATATGATGTAATTGCTGTGTGATATTAATAGAACTGAAACATAGTCATAATGTCCAGGGTGTGGCATCCAGGGAAGGACAATAAACATGATAGGGAATTTAGACTTTTATCCTAAGAACAATGAGAATTCTAAAAAGTGTGGAGGATTTTGTTTGCATGTATGTAGGGTGGATGCACATGTATATAGCACATTGGGCCCGTAGGCGCCTTCCATGTTTTTGTTAGAAGGGGGCGTGGTCTCATTGGCCTGGAACATCACAGTATAGGCAAGGCTAGCTAGCTGACAAGATGCTAGTGATCTCCCTATCTCTGCCTCCTGTCTCACTCTCAGTAGCATTACGGATGTATACTACTATGCTGGGCTATTTATGTGGCTCCTGGGGATTCAAAACCAGGTCCTCATTCTTTCAATTCAAATGTTCTTTCAACTGAGACATCTCCACAGCCTGTTTTTCTCCCCTTTCTTTATTATACAAACTTCCAAACATACTGGGAAGTTGAAATGGGAATGTCCATTGACGTCTCATTGTATTACCTTTATCACATACACAAACAACTACCTGTCGCTGAGTTGCAACCCATGTGTGTGAGGAAACAACCAACTCCGGAAAAAGATCAGAGCAAGGAGGAAAATGGAAGATGCTGACCTTAGTCAGACTAGAGATGATGGGAAATCAGGTTTGCAAATCATCAGTAACAGGGATAAAGAGAATTGAACAAACTTGAAACATACTGAGGACATCTTTAAGGATTTATAGATGCAGGTGCTCAGGCTTAGCAGTGAAAGGCGAGAATAGAACTTGTAATCAGCAGTATAGACTCAAGAGTCCAATTACCCGCAATCAAACAGAAGTTCTGCTGCGTAATGATTCCGTTCCTGTGCCTTGGTTTTCTCTTCTGTGAAATGGGTATACAAGTAATCTTAACCTCTCAGGGTTATTGAGAGTATATAAAAAGGATATAAATGTTTAAGTTAGAACACAGTTAGCCACATATTCAGTACTGTATGAGTGGAAGCTGTATTATTCTTGACCTTATTCAAAAAGTACATTTCTGGTATTGGAAAGTTATGAATCACAATCAGAAATCTAGTATTTACTATCTCTATAAAATAATATGAGATTTTTCATAGAGTGTTTCTTTTATTTTTAGATTGATTTATATCCCAAGTTATGTTTAGGTACATTTAAGGATTATTTGAGTTTATTTCCAGAAAGTCAGTTGAGTTTCTGGTAAAGAGGTTGAGGCAATGCAGTCTAATAAGTCACAATGCTAACATAGCATCAGTAACAGACTGAACACTCTGTTTCCCTCTAGGCTGCTGCCATCAAGAACGTAGAGTCTGCAACCACTGAGTTGAACAAAATTCTGAAGGCCAAATATCCCACGGAGATGGTCATCGCCACAAGGTCAGGCTCCTTTGGTTTTCATCCTTCAGGGTATCATAGGCTGTTCTGAGGCAATATATCGGCTGCTCTGTGTGTGTTTCTGTGTGTGAGTGTGTGTGAGTGTGTGTGTGAGTGTGTGTGTGTGTGTGAGTGTGTGTGAGTGTGTGTGTGAGTGAGTGTGTGTGTGTGAGTGTGTGTGTGAGTGAGTGTGTGTGTGTGTGTGAGTGTGTGTGTGGTGAGTGTGTGTTTGTGTGTGTGTGAGTGTGTGTGTGTATGTGTGAGTGTGTGTGTGTTTGTGTTTGTGTGTGTGTGTGAGTGTGTGTGTGTATGTGTGAGTGTGTGTGTGTGTGTGTGTGTGTGTGTGTGTGAGTATGTGTGTGTGTGTGATAGCCTGGGGTTTCAAGGCCAAGGAGAGGATGTGGTTATCTTTTCTAATTATTTTCCCTCAACTCAAATTTCCTTAGTGGAAATTTTGAGGGGAAAAAAGGTAAAATGGGAATGAGGAGTCCTGCTCTTAAAAACAGTGACAAAATAGCATGTAGCTGTTGGGAAAGAAGGCTCTAGAAGGTGCACACAACATTCTAGGTAATCCAACAGTATAAGTACCTTATTTTCTAATTTTGGCACTGGAAAGGGTCTCTTCAGTGCTTATTTCTTTCTTTATTTATTTTTCATGTTCTTAACATTATTATTGTTATTTAATCTTTTTTACAGTCCAGTCATTATCCCCCTCCTGATCTTCCTTGACTGTTCCTCTTCTCATACCTCCTTCCCTGTTTCCAAAAGGATGTTCCCCCATCCCACCCCACCCCACCCCAGCAGACCTCCCCATTCCCTAGGGCCTCAAGTCTCTCGAGGGTTAAGTATGTCTTCTCTCACTGAGGCCAGACCAGGTAGTTCTCTGTTGTAATGTGTTAGGACCTTGGACCAGCTATTGTATGCTGCTTTGATGGTGGCTCAGTGTTTGAAGGATCCTGGGGGCCCAGTTTAGTTGAGACTGCTGGTCTTCCCATGGGGTTGCTCTCCTCCTCAGCTTTTTCTAGTTTTTCCCTAATTCAACCACAAGGGTCCCTGGCTTCTGTCCATTAGATGGGTGTAAGTATCTGCATCTGATTCTTTCAGCTGCTTGTTGGGGCCCTCAGAGGGCAACCATACTAAGCTCCTTTCTGTAAGCACACCATAGCATCAGTAATAGTGTCAAGTCTTGGAAGCTCCTCTTGAGATAAATCCCGAATTGGACCTGTCACTGGGCCTTCTTTCCCTCAGTCTCTTCTCCATTTTTGTCCCTGCAGTTCTTTTAGACAGGAACAATTCTGGGTCAGAGTTTTTGATTGTGGGATGGCAACTCATCCCTCCATTTGATGCCCTGTCTTTCTACTGGAGATGGACTCTACAAGTTCCCTCTCCCCACTGTTGGGCATTTCATCTAAGGTCCCTTCCTCTGAGTCCTGAGACTCTCTCACCTCCCAGGTCTCTGGTATATTCTACAGGGTCCCCTCACCTCCTATCTCCTGAGGTTGCCTATTTCCATTCTTTCTACTGGCCTTTGGTACTTCAGTCCTGTCCCCTGCTCCCAGTTCCTGATCATGTTCCCCTTTTATTCTCCCTGTTCCCTCTCTCACCCATGTCTCTCCCTCCCTCTGCCCCCCCCCCATGATTGCTTTCTTCTCTCTCCCATGTGGAATTGAAGCCTCCTCACTTGGGCCCTCTGTCTTGTTAACTTTCTTGACTTCTGTGGATTGTATTCTGGATATTCTGTACTTTTTTTTTTTTTTTGCTAATATCCACTTATTAGTGAGTACATACCATGCCTGCGCTTTTAGGTCTGAGTTACCTCACTCAGGATAATATTTTCTAGTTCCATCTATTTGCCTGCTAAACTCAGGATGTCCTAATTCTTAATAGCTGAGTAGTATCCCATTATGTAAATGAACCACATTTTCTGTATCCATTCTTTTGTCGTGGGGCATCTGGGTTGTTTCCAGCTTCTATCTATCACAAACAAGGCTGCTATGAACATAGTGGAACAGGTGCCGCTGTGGCATGGTGGAGCATCTTTTGGGTATATTCCCAGGAGTGGTATAGCTGGGCCCTCAGGTCACCTGAGATTTTTATCTAAGCTATTCTGACTGGTGTGAGGTGGAATCTCAGGGTCCTTTTGATTTGCATTTCCCTGATCACTAAGGACTTTGAACATTTCTTTAAGTGTTTCTTGGTCATTCAAGATTCGTCTTTTGTGAATTCTCTGTTTAGTTCTATACCCCATCTTTTGATTGGCTTGTTTGGTTTTGTGGTGGTTAGCTTCTTAAGTTCTTTATATATATTTTGGATATTAGCCCTCTATTGGATGTGAAGTTCATGAAGATTTTCCCCCCAATCTGTAGGTTGCCAATTTGTTTTTATTTTTAAATTGTATTATTTGCCAATTTAAACTCTATTTATTTTGAGCTTTGGGGAAAAAAAAAAAAAACAAAAACATGAGCTCTCTAACTGCATTACACTGGCATGCCAGAAGGGGGCACCAGATCCCATTACAGATGGTTGGGAGCCACCATGTAGTGGCTGGGAATTGATCTCAGGACCTCTGTTAAGAGCAGTCAGGGCTCTTAACCGCTGAGTCATCTCTCGAGCTCCAAAATGCTATTCATCTTTATAGGTTACATAGCCACACAGTACAAAATCAAAAGGACAAGTGCCTCCCATGCATGCCATTGGCAATGTCAAACTCTTTGTAACTTTGTGTCCCCATAGTTTAATTATTCCCAAATTTTAGCAACAGTTTAAGTAGGCATTAGCATATAATACTCATTGTTCTGTAAAATGCCTGATTTACTTGACACCAGGTCTTAGGAATCATTCTTTGCCCATACATCAGGATTTTTCTTATTAATTTTTTAAAATTGTCATACATATATGCATAAATGAAATATATCTACTACCTCTATAAACCCTCAGGTCATCCCAATACTACCCGAAATTTATATCTTTATCTTTTGATAATTCACTAAACCCAGTTATTGCTACCCATACATGCATAGGTGTGGGGCCAATCACTAGGGTATGGGAAGCCTATCAGAGGCCACATCCTCAAAATCAGTGATTCTCCCTCCTTCAGCAACTACCCATTGCCAATAGCTTCTCAGTAAGGAGTGGCCATGTTGACCACCTACCCCATCTCCGCTGAGGTTTTGGCTAGCTTAATGTTTCAAAGGTAACCATAGCTACTGTGAGCCTTTAAGTGTAATAGTCATGTTCTGCCCCCAAGAAAGCATGTCACAGCACATCCTCTGTCTTCTACAGTCTTTTCACTCTTCCTCTGCCATACTCTCTGAGCTTTAGCAGTAATGAGGTTGATGCAGGTGTCTTCCTTGCTACTGGGAAATCAATCTTTTATTTTTATCACTTGGACTTCGGTTATAAGACGGCATTGGCTGCTGCCCACTGCAAAAAGGCAAAAAGAGTATTTACTATGAGCTAGATGTTCTGTATCTCAAGGCATCATTCTCATGGCTATCCAGCCAACCCCTCTGCCCTTCCCTACACCCAACGCTGAACACCCCCCTGCCACAACTCCCATTCTAATCCCCTCTCCCACACAGCTCCCTTATTCTATATGCCTTCTATGACCATTCCCTTCCCTTTTCCAAGTGAGGCTCAAACATTCTTCCTTCTTGCCTTCCTTCCTGTCTAGCCTCCTTGGGTCTATAGAGGATAGCATGGGCATCCTGTATTTTATGGGTAATATCCACTTATAAACAAATACATACCATGCATATCCATCTGTCCTCATTTTTAATAGATGAATAGTATTCCAGTGTGTAGATGTACCACATTTTCTTTATCCATTCTTAAGGTGAGGGCACAACAGATAATGCGTCTGACTACGGACCTCAAGATTCTTTTTCTTTCTTAAAGTTGTACCTTTAAATTATCTTAGTAACAAGTTGATTTTGACATGTATTTTTCACACATCCTTATTTTTGTTTAACTTACCCACTACCCCCTTTCTCTGACCCACCCTTTACTCCCACTCCCTCTTAATCCTTTCACCCCTCTATTTGCCATATTGAACCATTTTATATTTAAATGTATTTTCTGTTTTTATTTTTAATTATAGGATTTAAAATCTTTTCTTCTTGATTTTAGTCTTGACTCAATTATCATTCAGTACTCTGCTACTGAGTTTCTATTACTTGGAGTTCTTTCCGTAGTATTGATTGTTGTTGATATGCAGCTTTATGCCACTGTGGTAAGATAGAATACAGAATTTTATATAATTTACCTTATACTTTTGAGACTCACTTTGTGTCCTGATATGTGATATAATTTAGTATTTATGCCCTATGGATTCTAGAAGAATGTGTATTCTTTAGTGCTTAAGTATAAATGTTCTGTAGCTGTCCCTTACATTCATTTGATTTATGGTGTCATTTGACTCCAATGTTTCTCTAATTAGCATTTGTTCAAATAGCCTCATATTGTTGGCTGTGAGACATTGTATTTACCCACTACCATTGTGTTGTAGTTAATCTGTGCTTTTATATCTAGTAGTATTTCTTTCTTTCTTTTTGTTTTTTTTTGTTTGTTTGTTTGTTTGTTTTTGGTTTTTCGAGACAGGGTTTCTCTGTATAGCCCTGGCTGTCCTAGAACTCACTTTGTAGACCAGGCTGGCCTTGAACTCAGAAATCCGCCTGCCTCTGCCTCCCAAGTGCTGGGATTAAAGGCGTGCACCACCACGCCTATCGTAGTGTTTCTTTTATAAATTAGATGCACCTATGTTTGGTGTGTATATGTTCAGAACTGCAGTATCTTCTTGGTTTATTTTTCCCTTGATGAGGATGAAATGACCCTCCTTATCTCTTTTTGGCTTAAAACCTGTTTTTAGAGATGTCAGAATAGCTAGGCCTATTTGTTTCCTAGTTCAGTTTGCTTGAAATAACTTTTTCCATTCTTTCACCAAGAGATGGTGTCTGTTGTTGATGGTAACGTGTGTTTCTTGGATACACACACAAAAATTTCGGTTTTCTAATCCAGTTGTCATTTTATTGGTTAATTGGGACAATTAGTATATAGACTATTGTGCCCATGGGCATATCTTGCCATGCCAGTAACTGTAGTTGATGAGTTTACAGCTAAATACAACTGCTTTTTTCATATTACTGTAATAGCCTTTTGGACTCATGAAATACCTTTTGGAAACATGAGAGCTAACAGGCATGGAAGAAGCTTCCTGGTTAGTACCAACTTGACTCCTACATGTCCAGTGAGCAATGTGTGTGTTGTCTACTGTAGCAGGGTCTCTCCATTATGTTATAATGGATACCCAGGAATGATGGCACCCTGTACTCTTTTGGGAGTCTCTGAGTCAAAATTGATTAATAACCAGAGAGGAAGTATCTCACACTCACACCTGACAAAAAGCTTTTTATTTTGGCAGCCTTTGGCTTCTGGGAGAAGTATTATCCCAGTATAATCTATATGAATATAACTCTAATTATATTCGTATAGATTCTCCCCACCTAAAGCTCCCTCCCCTTATTTTCCTGTCCCTTTCATAACATTTGTACTATCCTCCCTCTCTGAAAATCTTTCTTCTCCTTCCCCACCAGTGTTTCCTTTCTACTCCTCTGAATTCCACAGATATTACACATTAAACACACAAATCTAAAGATTCTCTGTGATGATCCACATATACAATTTTTGAATCTCTGATTCTTTGTTACTTCAGTCAGTTATTTTCTTTTTGGCTAAATAAAATTCCATTGTGCCAAGGTATCAAATTTCCCTTATCCATTCATCAATTGATAGACATCAAGATTAAGTCTATTCTGTTGTGATTTGAATGAAAAACACTCCCCCATAGACTCGAGTATTTAACACTTGGTCCCCTGTTGATATTTCTGAGGTTGTTAAAACACTTAGACACGAGTGGGTGTTTTTGAAAATGTCAAGGAGCCTTTAGAAAGAACAGTATTGCTGGATAAAGTATGTCACTGTGAGCAGACTTTGAGGGTTTATCATATTACCCCATTTCCTGCTTACCCTCTCTTCTTCTTGTGTGTGACTAAGACGTGTTCTTTGAGCTTCCTGCTCCTGCTACCATGGTTTCCCTACCATTGTGGACATCTAGCTCTCTCAAACCATAATCCAAGATAAACCTATTCTTAAGTTGTGTTTGGTCATGTTATTCTGTCACAGCAACAGAAAAGTAATATACTGGCTATTGTCATGAGCACAGCTATGAACTTAAATGAGCATATGTCTCTGTAGTAGAAAAGAGTCCTTTGGGTATAAAGCCAGAAGTTGTATACACGGTCATATGGTAGAACTATTTCTAGTCTTTTGAGAAACATCCACACTGATTGCTATAGTTTCTGTGCCAATTGACACTCCCATTTATAGTGCATTGAGGGTTTCTAATTCCCTACATCTTTGACAGCACTTATTATCTCTGATTTAATATGACTGGGGTCGAATGCAATAACAAAATAGTTTTAATTTGTATTTCTCTGATGGCTAATGGTAGTGAAAACTTAAATTTTTTTCTTAACTATTTGTATTTCCTCTTCTGAGAAAATTTTCTTCATGGCCATAGCCCACTTTTTTTGTTATTTATTTTATATATATGAGTGCACTGTGTAACTTCACACACAACAGAAGAGGGCATCAGATCCCATTACAGATAGTTGTGAGACACCATGTGGTTGCTGGGAATTGAACTCGGGACCTCTGGAAGAGCACTCAGTGCTCTTAACACTGAGTAATCTCTCCAGCCCTAACAGCCCACTTTTTAATGGTATTGTTTTCTTGGTGTTGGGGGGGGGGTCCCACATAATTTAAATATTCTAGACACTCATACTTCTGTAAGATGTATAGCTGGCAAAGACTTTTCCCCATTATATAGGCTGCCTCTTCACTTGATTAAGTTTCCTTTGCAGTTAAGAAACCTTTTAGATTCATGAATTGACACCTACTTATTGTTGGTCCAATTTCCTGAATTACTGGGAGTCCTATTCAGAAAGCTTGAGAAAGCCTGAGCTTATATACTTAAATGTATTACCTACTTTTTCTTTTAGAAGTTTCAGAGTTATGGGTCCAAAATTGATATTTTGACCCATTTACAGTTTATTTGTGTGCAGAATGAGAGAAAAGGATCAAGTTTCATTATTCTACGTGTATATTTCCAGTTTCCCCAACATAATTTATTAAAGATGCTATATTTTTCCACATGTATTTTTTGGTATCTTTATTTAAAAAAAAAATCAAGTGGCTGAGCTAGATGTGGTGGCACATGCCTTTAATCCCAGAACTTAGGAGGCAGAGGCAGGCAGATTGCTATGAGTTCGAGGCCAGCATATTCTACATAGAGAGTTCCAGGACAGTTACACAGAGAAACCTTGTCTTGAAAAACAAACAAACCGAATGAAAAAGTCCTAGAGAGAATAAGGACACAAGGGAACATATCTTAGTTAAAAACAACAAAAAGGAATTTTATTACCAGTACCATCCTAAATGGAGAGAAACTCAAAGCATTTCCCCTAAAATCAGGAAAAAAAAAAAAAAAAAAAAAAAAGACTATCCACTCTCCCTCTCTATTAACACAGTACTGAAATCTTAGAGCAGTAAGACAAGTGAAGGCCTAAAGGGGATACAAATAAAAGAGGAAGAATCAGGGGCTTGAGAGATGGCTCAGTGGTTAAGAGCACTGAGGTCCTGAGTTCAATTCCCAGCAACAACATGGTGGCTCATAACCATCTATAAGGGGATCTGCTGCCCTCTTCTGGCGTGTCTGAAGACAGCAATGCTGTACTCATACAGAAAATAGATAAATCTAAGAAAGAAAGAAAGAGAGAGAGAGAGAGAGAGAGAGAGAGAGAGAGAGAGAGAGAGAGAGAGAGAGAGAGAGAGAGAGAGAAATTAAAAAGGCAGACAGACAAACAGAAAGAAAGAACCAAAGTATCCAATTTACAGTTGGTTTCTCTTCTGGTCCTGTTTGGTGCTTTGTGTATATCTTATATCTAGATGAGTGCCTCTCCCTCTCAGTTTTGCAGATCTTCTTTGATCTTGTTAAAATCATTTTCTATGCTTTTTGCATGAAAATGTTTTCTTTCTTTGCCTATGTAGGTTATGCTCATTATGTATTTTGGAGTCCCAGAGTTCATACATGTTCTGTTCATACATTGTCTTACATATATCATCATTCACTTTGAATGATCCAATACTTCTATTCCAATACTTCCCAATCTTCCTAATACTGTGACCCTTTAATACAATTTCCCATGTTGTAGTGATGCGCAACCAGAAAATTATTTCACTGCTACTTCCTAACTATAATTTTATTACTATTATGAATCATAATGCAAATATTTTCTTTTTTCCTCCAATTTTTATTAGTTATTTACTTCATTTACATTTCCAATGCTATCCCAAAAGTTCCCTAGACACTCCACCCGCCCTACTACCCTACCCACCCACTCCCACTTCTTGGCCCTGGCATTCCCCTATACTGAGGCATATAAAGTTGGCAAGATCTAGGGGCCTCTCTTCCCAATGATGGCCGACTAGGCCATCTACTGATACACATGCAGCTAGAGACATGAGCTCCGAGGGTACTGGTTAGTTCATATTGTTGTTCCACCTATAGGGTTGCAGACCTCTTTAGCTCCTTGGGTACTTTCTCTAGCTCCTCCATTAGGGGCCCTGTGTTCCATCCAATAGCTGAATATGAGCATCCACTTCTGTGTTTGCCAGGCACTGGCATAGCTTCACAGGAGACAGCTATATCAGGGTCCCTTCAGCAAAATCTTGCAGGCATATGCAATAGCATCTGCATTTGGTGGTTGATTATGGGATGGACCCCCAGGTGGGGCAGGGTCTGGATGGTCCATCCTTTCATCTCAGCTCCAAACTTTGTCTCTGTAACTCCTTCCATGGGTGTTTTGTTCCCAATTCTAAGAAGGGGCAAATTGTCCACACTTTGCTCTTCCTTCTTCTTGAGTTTCATGTGTTTTGCAAGTTGTATCTTGGGTATTCTAAGTTTCTGGGCTAAAATACACTTATCAGTGAATGCATATCATGTGAGTTCATTTATGATTGGGTTACCTCACTCAGGATATCCTCCAGATCCATCCATTTGCCTAGGAATTTCATAAATTCATTGTTTTTAATAGCTGAGTAGTACTTCACTGTGTAAATGTACCACATTTTCTGTATCCATTCCTCTATTGAGGGCCATCTGGATTCTTTCCAGCTTCTGGCTATTATAAATAAGGCTGCTATGAACATAGTGGAGCATGTGTTCTTATTACCAGTTGGAACATCTTCTGGATATATGCCCAGGAGAGGTATTGCTGGATCCTCCAGTAGTACTATGTCCAATTTTCTGAGGAACCACCAGACTGATTTCCAGAGTGGTTGTACAAGCTTGCAATCCCACCAGCAATGGAGGAGTGTTCCTCTTTCTCCACATCCTCGTCAGCATCTGCTGTCACATGAATTTTTGATCCTAGCCATTCTGACTGGAGTGAGGTGGAATCTCAGGGTTGTTTTGATTTGCATTTCCCTGATAACTAAGGATGTTGAACTTTTTTTAGGTGCTTCTCTGGCATTCGGTATTCCTCAGGTGAGAATTCTTTGTTCAGCTCTGTGCCCCATTTTTTAATGGGGTTATTTGGTTTTCTGGAGTCCATCTTCTTGAGATCTTTATATATATTGGATATTAGTCCCCTATCTGATTTAGGATTGGTAATGATCCTTTCCCAATCTGTTGGTGGTCTTTTTGTCTTATTGACGGTGTCTTTTGCCTTACAGAAGCTTTGCAACTTTATGAGGTCCCATTTATCGATTCTCGATCTTACAGCACAAGCCATTGATGTTCTATTCAGGAATTTTTCCCCTGTGCCCATATCTTCAAGGCTTTTCCCCACTTTCTCCTCTATAAGTTTCAGTGTCTCTGGTTTTATGTAGAGTTCCTTGATCCACTTAGATTAGACCTTAATACAAGGAGATAGGAATGGACTAATTCACATTCTTCTACATGAAAACTGCCAGTTGTGCCAGCACCATTTGTTGAAAATGCTATCTTTTTTCCACTGGATGGTTTTAGCTCCCTTGTCAAAACTCAAGTGACCATAGGTGTGTGCGTTCATTTCTGGGTCTTCAATTCCATTGGTCTACCTGTCTGTCGCTATACCAGTACCATGCAGCTTTTATCACAATTGCTCTGTAGTACAGCTTTAGGTCAGATATGGTGATTCCAACAGAGGTTCTTTTATCATTGAGAAGAGTTTTTGCTATCCTATGTTTTTTGTTATTCCAGATGAATTTGAAAATTTCCCTTTCTAACTCAGTGAAGAATTGAGTTTGGAATTTTGATGCAGATTGTGTTGAATCTGTAGATTGCTTTCGGCAAGATAGCCATTTTTACAATGTTGATCCTGCCAATCCATGAGCATGGGAGATCTCTCCATCTTCTGAGATCTTCTTTAATTTCTTTCTTCAGAGACTTGAAGTTCTTATCATACAGATCTTTTACTTCCTTAGTTAGAGTCACACCAAGGTATTTTATATTATTTGTGACTATTGTGAAAGGTGTTGTTTCCCTAATTTCTTTCTCAGCCTGTTTGTCCTTTGTGTAGAGAAAGGCCACTGATTTGTTTGAGTTAATTTTTTTTTATCCAGCTACTGCACTGAAGCTGTTTATCAGGTTTAGGAGTTCTCTAGTGGAATTTTTAGGGTTACTTATATATACTATCATATCATCTGCAAATAGTGATATTTTAACTTCTTCCTTTTCAATTTGTATCCCTTTGACCTCCTTTTGTTGTCGAAATGCTCTGGCTAGGACTTCAAGTACTATATTGAATAGGTAGGGAGAAAGGGATCTTTTGGCATTTTGCATTTTCTTTTTTTTATTTTTTAAATATTTTTTATTACGTATTTTCCTCAATTACATTTCCAATGCTATCCCAAAAGTCCCCCATACCCCCCCACTTCCCTACCCACCCACTCCCCCTTTTTGGCCCTGGTGTTCCCCTGTACTGGGGCATATACACTTTGCGTGTCCAATGGGCCTCTCTTTGCAGTGATGGCCGACTAGGCCATCTTTTGATACATATGCAGCTAGAGTCAAGAGCTCCTGGGTACTGGTTAGTTCATAATGTTGTTGTACCTATAGGGTTGCAGATCCCTTTAGCTTCTTGGATACTTTCTCTAGCTCCTCC
Organism: Mus musculus; assembly: GCF_000001635.26. Classification (NCBI taxonomy): domain Eukaryota; kingdom Metazoa; phylum Chordata; class Mammalia; order Rodentia; family Muridae; genus Mus; species Mus musculus. The sequence goes on from NW_019168532.1 coordinate 110,700, forward strand.
ATTGGGGGCCCTGTGATCCATCCAATAGCTGACTGTGAGCATCCACTTATGTGTTTGCTAGGCCCTGGCATAGTCTCACAAGAGACAGCTATATCTGGGTCCTTTCAACAAACGCTTGCTAGTGTATGCCATGGTGTCATCGTTTGGAGGCTAATTATGGGATGGATCCCTGGATATGGCAGTCTCTAGATGGTCCATCCCATTTTGCATTTTCTTTGATTGTTGTGTCCATACTCTCTATGGAATCTTCTGCACCTGAGATTCTCTCTTCCATCTCTTGTATTCTGTTGCTGATGCTCATATCTATGGTTCCTGATTTCTTTCCTAGGGTTTCTGCCTCCAGAGTTGTCTCCCTTTGGGTTTTCTTAATTGTTTCTACTTCCATTTTTAGATCCTGGATGTTTTTGTTCAATTCCATCACCTGTTTGATATTGTTTTCCTGTAACTCTCTAAGGGATTTTTGTGTTTCCTCTTTAAAGGCTTCTAGCTGTTTACCTGTGTTTTCCTTTATTTCCCTCTTAAAGTCCTCCATCATCATCATGAGAAGTGACTTTAGATCCATGTCTTGCTTTTCTGATGTGATGGTGCATCCAGGACTTGTTAAAGTGGGAGAGTTTGGTTCTGATGATGCCAAGTGACCTTGGTTTCTGTTGCTTCTGTTCTTATGCTTGCTTTCTGTCATCTGATTATCTCAAGTGCTTGCTGCCCTCAATATATCTGATTAGAGCCTGTCCTTCCTATAATCCCAGTTGATTCAGGACTCCTCAGAGTTCAGCTTTCTCTGTGATCCTTTGATTGTGGGCTCCTGTGAACTTGAGATTCTGGGTGTATCAGAGTTCTTGGCAGTCAAGTTCCTCTGAGACCCTGAAATACTGATGTGACCAAGCTCCTTTTATCCTGGGATCCTGTTGTCAAAGATCCTGGGCGTGTTACAGTGTCTGGAAATGGTGTCTCCTTTGAGGAGCATGGAGCTGTCTGGTCACTGATCCTAAGATCGCGTGGAGAGTCCTCTGGGGACTGTGGAGATGTCCACTGATTCGGCACCCAAGGTGACCCGGTGCTGGTGCCAACCGGAAGGGACTTGTGACCCTGGTCAGGCCAGCTTTTCTGCTTCCCTAATGCTGTCTCAGGTCCCACCCTATTGGATTGGAACTGATGTTGTGTTCCACTCACCAATGATCCTAAAATCCCGTGGAGAGTCCTCTAGGGACCATGGGGGTATCCACCGACTCCGTGCCCTAGGTGACCGGGTGCTGGTGCTGACCAGAAGGGACTTGTCGCAAATATTTTCTTAGGTGTCAAGTGGCCCCTATAAAAAGGTCATTCAAACCCCAAAGGGGTCACCACCCACAGGTTGAGAGCTGCTGCTCCATTCTGTCTTCATTGCCTAATAGTCTATCTTCCATATGATTCATCCTATTGGGACGCTTTTCACCGACATTTTTATTTGATCTAGTATGTTTTTCATTTCCATCATTATTATGGTTTGAGGTTTTTAGGTATGTCTATTTCTTTATTAAATTCTATTTTCAGATCCTGAACTGACTTCCTTGTTTCATCCAGCTGTCTCTTTGTGTTATCTTTGAAACGACTGGAGTCCTCTCTGAGATATTATTACATATGTATAATTATTGCTTTGCATTCTGAAACTTGGATTTTGTCTAATCAATTTTGCTTGGGGGTCATTAGTATGGGCTTGGTAATTTCTGGAGGAGATAGGGTTTTCACGTTACATGGGGTTTTGCAGTGGGATCAGCTTTGGGGGATTAAGATGCATTGTTTTTACTCTTTTTCTTCTGGTCGCCTCTCTTCTTTCAGTGAGTATGTTTGCAATGCTCAGGAGAGACTGGGTTGCAGCGGGTGGGGTAATGTTTTCATCTGTTAGACTAGTGTTCCGGGTAGCAGGCTCTGTCTCCAGTCTGAGGACTGACTACTGTCTGAAGCACCAGTCACTATTCCATAGTTCAAGCACTCTGATAAAATACTAGAAAGTGAGTATGAAAAAGACACTTAAAAAGTACTGACTACTTTAGGGAATAAAGGACCCCCAATGCTGCTGTGTATGCTCATATATTAGTATGAGAAGAATGGAAAAGAAGAGAGGAGGTGAACAATCCCATTGAGTCTAGTGATGAGTGTTCTGTTCTTATGTTGGAAGTAGGGATGGGAATAATCGAGGCAAAGGAGACATGGAGTTAATATATGGGAGTTTTGACTAGTGGTAGATTAAAAAGTAGAGGTAAAGATATGTATCCCAATTTCATAAATAAGGTCAGCCTTTGGGCTTTAGGAGACGTAGTACTAAGGAATGCATATGGAGAAAGAGGAAGGAAGAAACAAATGAAAGCAAAAGAGGGAGTAAAACAGCAAAAGGTGTGAACAGCAGGGGACACTGTTGGCCTGCATTTATAATGCCCTACTGTGCATCATACATAAGAAATAGCTATAGAGGAAGTCGATGAAGTGGGATATACGAAAACAAGATCGCTGTCCTGAATGTCGTTTGGGCTTTTTTTTCCTCTTTGTTAGAGCCACTGGTTTTTCTCTCCTGTCCTGGTTGTGGCCCTGGTCACACTTGGTGTTGATTTTTACCAGCTCCTACCAGTGGGCTCTTGGGTTGTCTTATATATAGTTTTTTTTGACTCTGTTCTGTGGGCTGTGGGTAGCTAAGGCAAACTGCATCTAGCCCCACTTGCTGCGTTCACACAAAGACAGAAGCCGTTGCTGGCTCTGTGGTAGCCAAAGCACTGTTTAGAGGTGTGCCTAGCTCCCATGGCTTCACCTCTTCCCACTGACTTACTTACTGGTCATAGCCTTGGCAGCAGTCACTGGAAAACCCTTCTATGAAATTCCTACCAACACTTTTATGGATATCCTGGTGGGATTCTTTGAGCCTATTTTAAATGAAGTAAAATGGCCATGTGGTGCTGGTGCCTGCATTGGTTGCGATCACAGCAGCAAGTTCAAGCCACTAATAGAGATATTCCACGGGTTTGATGGTACGTGAGGTTTATTGGGGTATTGATCACATAGACTCTAGGACTGGAGAAGAAGCAGATTGGATGTTAATGTACTTAGGTCCCTTTCAATTACTTAACTGTAATAAGCAATTCATGCTGCAGTGTGGCTTCTAGTCCTGTTCATTGGCTTTTTCATTTCCAGCAGGATTTCAGTTTAACTTTCTTCAGTAATTTTATGTTTTTATTGAATTCTCTTTTCATAATGTGTATTGACTTCTTTATCTCTTTTGTTCTCTTAGAGACTAGTCTTGTCTTCTTTGAGTTGTTTGGACATGCTTATAATCATTCTTTCTAATCCTTTCTCTGAAATTCTCCCCCATCCTTTTCATTAGGTTTCATTATTATGGGATCAGTAATTTTTTGTGGATATAAGTTTTCTTGGATTAGCATGCCAATTTTGTTTGTTTCCTTCCTGGGACTTGCACATATGAAATTATAATGTCTAGTGAGTGGAAATGGGAGTGGTGGCTAATATTCTGGAGACTGCTTACATTTCAGGTCCAGCTAGGGTATCCACAGCTCTTGTATGGGCGGGTTCTCTGTGGACTCCTTACCTCTGGGCATAAGGGTGGCAAAAGTCAGAGTCCTAGGTCCCATCAGCCCTGGAATATTAGGGGACTAGTGGAAGTTTGAGCCAAGTATCCAGGGACTGATGCCTTACCTGTGTGCTGTCTTATAACTCAAGCAACACACCCCCCTCCTAAACATTTGGCTCTTTCATTTTCTCTTGCACTCTTAGGAACAAAGGCTCTTAGCCCATCCACTACACTCTCATCTGAGAAGCACTAATCACATACACAAAAGACATTCCCTTGTGTCATTGCATTTATACTTTATCAGCTAGCCCTTGAACTAGCACCGACTGACCCATGGTGAAAATGTAAGCCAAACAAAGTCTCTTTTTCTGGTCATATATAACAGTTACTAAGAAATGCTAGGAAACCTATCTCAGGTACATCCCTTGGGAAGTGGGGTGAAACTGGACCTAAGTGGGAAAGGAGCATGCTTCCTCATATGTACAGGGAAAAATAAAACACAGAAAGACGGATGGTAAGAGGGAAAGTGGACAGAGAAGGCAGGGTATGTTGTAAAAAGGAGACAGAAGGGGGAGGAAGATCTATAACAACTCTAGGTCTCACAGGCTCTTAACACATATGCTATCTACCTCATCTTTCCAGATTCCTGTGCTCAGCAGTGGAAGATTTTGTGGAAGATATTGTAAAGGCCTGGCACCAAATAAAACAGAACAGCACAGCAGTGGAGTCTGTGATTTTGAAAGTAAGTGTCCTTTCTTACTATCTCATCCCTTTGTGAGCCGGCACTCACTTTTTCAATACAAGAGTGTGCCTCTTACTGGGGAATCATCAAGTAGTGGCAAAGTTAAGTGGGTGCTGAATCTTCTTAATGAGGAAGGCCCAACTTCAGAACTTCATCTTGGCCAAATGAACACTGGTGCTTTGATGTAAATCCATATCCATCTCCATGCACCTAGTTATATATCAAGAATCTGCCCACAAATAGACAGTAGTGTACATTAAGGATCAGTGAATGGAGTTATGCACCAAAGCATGCATAAAGATATATGCATATACATTTGCAAAAGATGGAGATATTAGTACAATGGTGCTGCAAACATATTTATACAATAGAAATATGCCAGGTTGCAGGAGGTAGGGCATGGCTCAACAGTTAAAGGGCTTCCTATATAAATGTGAAGACTGAAATTTGGAACCCCAGAAGCCCACATAACTTCTGGGTGAGCACTGTCAATTCCACTCTGGAAAGTGGAGGCAGGGGACCCTAAGAACAGTGTGGCTAGAGGCTATTCATGTCAGGGGACTGGGGGTTTGATTCAGAGACCTGGCTCTGAATAGGGTCAAGGAGTGATTGAGGCTAATTCTGACATTGACCTCTGGTCTCCCCCAACACACACACACATGTGCACCCACATATGAGTAAAACATGAACAGGCATACCACATATACATTAAAAATGAGAAATAAGCTGGGCAGTGGTATTGCACGCCTTTAATCCCAGCACTTGGGAGGCAGAGGCAGGTGGATTTCTGAGTTCGAGGCCAGCCTGGTCTACAGAGTGAGTTCCAGGACAGCCAGGGCTACACAGAGAAACTCTGTCTTGAAAAACCAAGGCAGGGGGAGAAATAAACAGACCCAATAACAATAAAAATTACATGGCACACACTTTGTGTCAGAGTGTCTTCTAAGTGCTCTTAATGTATCAATTTATATAATTCTTACAGCTGACCTCAGATGTAGAGGAATAAAGAGCTTAAGAAAGTTGTCTCACACCACAAACTATTAAGTCAGAGTTCTCAACCTATGGGTCATGATCTCTTTGGGAAGGGGTTGAGTGACCCTTTCACAGTGGTGGCATATCAAATATCCTGTATATTAACCTATCTACATTAAGATTCATAACAGTAGCAAAATTACAGTTGTGAATTAGCAACAAAAATATTTTTATGCTTGAGGGTCACCACAACATGAGGAACTATATATATTAAAGGACTGCAGCATTTGGTAGGTTGAAACCTACTACTCTAAGTAAAGTTTAAATAATGTTGTGGCAGATGCGCATCCTTGAAATACATATGTTTGAAGACAGACACCAACACTATCCAAAGGCACACCAGCATCCATAGAAGCATGCTTATGAAAATACTAACAGGAAAATGTTTCCATTTCTCCCTTCTATCTGTGATCCATACAAATTCAAGGGCCATTCATCTTGACATGAGAAAAACCGTTAGCATGCATAGATACCTGCAGCTGCTCAGAAACAAATCCCCTGCTACCCTATGGGTGTCAGCATCGCCTGTCCTTCATCACTTCACATATGGACTTCTTTGCAGTGTTACCTTTCAGTCTCCCCCATACCATCCCTACTGCTCCTTCTGTCTTTCCTAACAATACTCCCATTTCCTTCTTCCCGCTATAGAGCGACTTAATGTATGATAAACTCAGTGTCCTTATTGATCTCCTGGCTGAGGATGCAGTAGCTGCCTCCGCTGAGAGGACAGCCACAGCATATGGAAGCAGAAGCCAAGCAGATGGAAAACCCTTCGTGCCTCAACTAGACCACATAGCAAGGGCCAAACTGGAGTTGGCTGAAAGGGCTCAGAAACTCCAGCAGTCCTTGAAACTCATCATATTCCAGGTCGAACAAGGTACGGTGTTTAGAGTTATTGTGACTAGGATAGGAAAAAGAAAAGGTTCCTCCTATGAATGGTTTCATGATCTCCCTTAGTCTGGGTTTGCTGTCACCTCACTGACAACCCTTGACAGGATTCTGTGTTCCTGTTGTATTGCAAGTCACTCCTCTGAGTGCTGACTTGTAGTCCAGATAAGTTGTCCTTTTGACTTCTCTTTTTCTGGCCTTCAGTTCCTACACCTCTCTATTTTTGGGCACTGACAGGTATCCTAAACAACTACAAGTGATGTAAGAAACAGGGCTGAGAGCTCTGTCAGCCTTACTTCTTGTGTGGTGCTCATCGTTGCATGCCTTGCGCACTAGTAATCAGGCATACAGAGCCTGAGAAGGGTCTTGCTGACGTGACAGTGACTGCAGTCACCCAGAATTCTTGACAGTCCCCAAACTTCCAGCAGGGTATGACGTTTTACACTTCCACAAGTTCCTCGTGTAGTAATTTTAATGACCTCTTTATCTACACAATGCGCCTTTGAAAAATAAATTTAAAAAATGCTATATGATAAAGTGTATTCTAACTGAGCTATTGGAACTGAGCAGAAGTCTCATATGACATGAAATTCTTTCCTGCTAGCCTTTGGTGGTTATCCATGGTACCTGTCCCTGCTTTGATACCTTTAGGAGAAACCTTAGCCATGTCTCTGAGAATGTACATCTCCCTTTTATACTGTGGAATAATTAATCACTTTCTCTCAGTTTCTATAGTTTCCAGGAATTAAACAATAATTTTTGTCTCTATTTATGTAGTGATAAAGATCAAATTAAGTTGACTTGGTCATAGCTCCATGACAACCCATCGTTAGACTGTTCCCTCAGCAAATGTTAAATTGAAAGGTAATAGTTTGTAGTCACAGGACAAATAAGGACTTGGCAGTAAGGTAGTCAATGACCATATGAGCCTTGGCACAAGCTGAACACATGAGCTGTATCACACATGGGCTGACAAAAAAAGATAGGAGTCTCTCAAATATCCGGAGGATTGGGGGAGACATTTCAGTGACCAGTAATGGGCCAGGGAGATGTCTCAGTGGGTAATGCACTTGCTGAGCATAGCTAACAACCTGAGTTTGAATCCTCAGAGGCCATATAAAAGCAGGATGTGGTAACAGACACATCTCTAAACTCAGTGTGCCTCTTTGAAGGAATGGGAAGAAGAGGCACAAGAGAATCATTAGAAGCTTATGGGCTAGCCTAGTGTATATAACAAGAAAAAAAGAAGATATATCCTATCTCTAGCAAGGTGAAAAATGAGAACTGATTCCTGGAGTTGTCCTTGGACTTCCACATGTGTATTATGGCATGCAAGTACCTGCACTCACATACATCATATACATACATCCTGCATACACACATATCACACATGCATGTATCCACATAGTATGTGAGTATATGAACTAACAAAATGGGATAGAAGGAAATAATGGCCCCGATATTCATGTCACCCCTCCCAAGTGTCTGCTCACAACAATGTGTGCTGTGTGGGTGACAGAAAAAGAACAATGAAGAAAACAGCACAGATCTTAAAAAGACTTGGAAATGATATGGTAAAAAAAAATGTGGGAATACAAGCAGAATCGTGAAGGAAAACTGTAGTCTCACTGTCTACCTACATATATGTGCTCAGAAACTGTGTGATAAATGTGACCCACCTTCCATCCTTCTCTACTTCCTTTCTTCCACACCCCCTCCCCTCCCTCCACTTCTCTGTAGTTCTGGATGAAGAAAGCAGACAGAGCTTATCAGTTAAGAACTTTACTTCATCTTTGTTCCTGGGAGACGGAGACGACGACGACTCAGATGACTATGATCAGAGCCCTAGACACCGTAAGGATCTTTCTTCTCTTAGTTTACTCTACAGCACTGCCACCTAATTTCCAAGGAAAAAATTCATTTTCATACATCTGCCTTCACACATGACCCCACTCTCTAGTGGACATTCCTCAGTCTTTTTCAGAAACTCGACATTGTTCCATGCCAATGTCAATAGCAATAACTGTTGGACACTTTGAAAATACTGACCTGATGAGAGCCAGCAAACAGCTCAGCACAATGAAAGTCCCTGTCCATCTAAAAGAGTCTAAGGGGCCTGCTGTGGTGTGAGAAAACTGAAATCTATTTAGGAGAAAGGCATTGAATCCTTGCTCCTCACTTGCAGGGAAAGCAGGGTGGATTACTGGTGGGGAGAAAGTCTTCCTGTTTGCATCTGTCTCCAAGGTGATGTTTTATTGTGTTTAGGTTCTCGTTGTGACATCTTATGTTCTATACCTTCTCTGAGAAATGAAGACCTAGATAACCTTGACTTAGAACACTTACACATTGCACCTGAAACGATGTAAGTATGTAGTTCTATGAACTTTTAATGGTGGTTCTGTCCCTCTTGCCATGTCCAGGGTCCAATTCTGATTGTTAAGTTTAGATATGAAAAGGACTTGCACTGAGCTGCACTTGATACTCATAGTTAAATGCTATATGCATTGAAAACACATAATAAATGTTGTTATTTCAGAGGACTTACTATCTCAGTGTTACTTTTAACTGTAAACGGTTGAGGATACAAAAGAAACTAGTCACGTAAGGGACTTGATAGGAAATCCAAGGACAATTATCTCACCTGTCCTACCTCTCTGAAATATCCCAGCAGCCAAATTCTACCACATGCAGTCATTTTGAGTTCTGCTAGATCAGTGGGGTAAGACATTAGTCAGAGAAACTCCAAATTCTCACTGTGGTTGAGGGAGGCAAAGGTGATGCAAGTTTAGTGATTGGTTTAAATCTCCCTGTGCCTGAAACAGCCAAACTGTGCCCTTTTCAACTAGCAAGTGTTTCTTAAATCATTAATTGAAGAAAGTCGTTCTTACATTGCCAACAGCTCCCCTGATCCCAACCTGTCACTTCGTTCATGTTTGAGGTCTTACAGGTCTGCCTTGTGGGTTCTCATAAGCTTAACAGCAGCTGTGCAAAAGGACTGCCTGGCTTATGCCTGGTGTAAACCCTTCTCCTGTAGCCTATTCCAAGCAACTGAGATGTTTTTGGATGCAAAATTGGGAAGGAGCACGCATAGTTTATATAGGCTGGTGTTAGCTCTGGGATGTTCTAGTTTTGAGATGGATACCCTAGATGAATGCAAGAAAGTATAAACTACTTGTTTCAGCATCATTGTCATTGTTGTTATACCCTCTTTTACCAGTGTCTCCTCTCAAATGTAAAATATGTAAACCTTTGTTTTCTGGTGTGAAAATGCCAGGGAGGAGTCAGACACTAGTAATGGAGACTTAATAACCAAAATATATCTGCAACTAAGATACTCCAAAATTAGTTAGGGGATAAGCCCAAGAGTATTCCATTCTAAGTCGAAAGACATGACTCATATCTGGGGCCTACAAATACAACTAAGGTTACAAATTATGCTTCTTTGATATGAGCCATAATCCCACTAAAGCTTCCAGGCTGACCGGATATTCTCTCTCAGAACTGTCAGGTTACTTTTGGGCACAAATGGACATCTATATATCCCTTCCCAGAAACCATATGGTTGTCCCAGGAGAGGAGCCTTCCCTCACTTATTTTTCATTATGTGGATGCTGTCTGATGCCTGATGGTAGTAGCATCCCTTTCCTGCTTTACTGTCTGCCTTCTTCCCTGTCTAATTTCAGACGCTTCAAAGAAAAGTGTGTCATGAACAACTACTTTGGAATTGGACTAGACGCAAAAATCTCTCTGGAGTTTAATTCCAGAAGAGAAGAACATCCAGAACAATACAAGTAAGGAGAAGATGCTCAGCTCTCTGGATAAACACACACAATCACAGGACACATAAATATTCCTCTATCAGACAAGCAACTGAAAGACTAAGGTCCTCGGGAAGTAAAATCCATAGGTTCTAAGACTAGCCTAGTGGGAACAGTGCATCCAGAAAGCTAGGCTGTTTTATAATCACCGTGGCTTCATATATTTCTACTTCCATTCCATCGATTACCCTGGAGGATTTCTGTTACTGTTGTTGAGAACTGATTGCATTGAACTTTATTTCTAAGAGTTTAACTGGGCCCTAATGAGGGTTCCAAATCTGCTTTTGCTTGGCAGGACTACTATAAAGTATCCAGGATGTTTCTATTGTTTTCTGGTGTTGCAGATTGGGTCCTCTAGACCCACTGATGAGTGTTGGTCTGCCTGGTACCTTCTGGTAGATTTATCCTAATGATACATCTTAAGGCAACTTCAGAGTTCTTATAAATTGAAAGTATAAGTTAAAAGGACCACCCTCCCTCTGCCTCTGCCACTGCCACTAGCATCTCTTGCTCAGAAAAGGCCTGGGATGACGATGAACTATAATAGTTTCTCTCAATTTACTAGTGTCTTTTCATTTCCTTATTGATATCTTTTTAAGTATAATTTTTTTCAATTTTTTATAAAGCCTAGTTAATTGTTTTTGGTCTTTATGGACCATGTCTCTGGTATTATACGAATCTAACCCAAGGTCAGAAAATGTTGTTTTCTTCCAAATTTATACTGTTTAGACTCTTGCATTTAAGTCACTGATGTACTTTGAGTGATTTTTTTCTGTGTGTATGCTGTGAGCTAATGGTCTAAATTCATCCTTTCCCATGAAGATACTGTCTTAGCCACTGTTCTATTGCTCTGAAAAGACAGTGACCAAGGCAACTCTTATAAAGAGAATTATTTAATTAGGGCTGGCTTACAGTGTCAGAGCTTTAGGCCATCATCATCATGGCAGGGAGCATGGCAGCAGGCATGGTGCTGGAGAAGGAGCTGAGAGTTCCTGATCCACCAGCCAAGAGAAAGAGAAACACACTGGGCCAGATGTGCACTTTTGAAAGCCCCACACCCAGTGACATACTTCTTCCAACAAGGCCATACCCCCTAAATCTTTCTAAACCTATCAAAGAGTTCTACCCCCTGTTCACTAACCATTCAAATATATGAGCCTATATGTGGCATTTGTATTCAAACCACCACAGATCCCTCATTTATCTCAGTACCATATCTTTTCAAGAAGTTATCATTTTCCTAATTAATTATGTTATCATCTTTTTTTAAAAAAATCAGTTGACCATAAATGTAAAGGTTTGTTTCTGGACCCTCCATTTTTCTGACCGTTTTGTCCATCCTGTGCAAGTAACACACCCCATTAAAAAGGGAGGTTTGGAGTCACTTTAGAGATAGGGAGGTGAAAGTCTCCCAACCGTGTGCTTATTAGTTAATTATCTTACAGAATATTTTTCTGGGTATATTTGCATTTCTATATAATTAAGCTTCTGACTTTATAGATGATGAAATTAAAATTCCCCTAAAGCTTTTTGGTTTCAGAATACAAATAATTTTTGCATTAGCCTTGTACATTTTAAAACATTACCTATAATAGCTCATTTCTATGATGTTAAAAATTCATAAATGATATTCAACCCTTTTAGGAAGTATAAGTTCTCTGTTTTTATAGGAGATTCTATAGTTAATAACACCTCATTATTCTTAACTCCATCCAAAGTCTCCCGTTATCCCTTGCCTGTCCATATTTTCTCTATCCCAAATACACAAAGATTAATATGTAAGAAATTTCATATTTATGAGATAAAGTACACTGTTTCTATACCTTTAGATAAAGCATATTGCTCAAAACAGCATCATTAGTATTTGTCTCTCCTTATGAGATAATGTCTAGTTCCATACTGATCTTTCTTTTTTCTGCTCTTGGTAAAATATGTAATAGTGAATTATCATACATAATATAGGTGAGCACTGTACCTCTAGTCCATGACATTTATTACTGCATCAAAAATTCACCCCTCGGGCCGGGCGTGGTGGCGCACGCCTTTAATCCCAGCACTCCGGAGGCAGAGGCAGGTGGATTTCTGAGTTTGAGGCCAGCCTGGTCTACAAAGTGAGTTCCAGGACAGCCAGGGCTATACAGAGAAACCCTGTCTCGAAAAACCAAAAAAAAAAAAAAAATTCACCCCTCACTCATATTTGCACCGATAACTATAAAGCAGTTTAATTTTCAAATTCTGGTCAGAAATGAGAAATTTTATTCCTTCTCATCTTCACATAATTCCTTTTAGTTTTTTTTTAATAATTTGCTTAGTTATTTGTGCCTTCAGAAAATTATGAGAAACAAATCATAATTCTTTTATTTCCCTTACTTGTTTCTTTTAAAAAGCATTTCTGTGAATTCCCACATATCCAAGAAATATGATAATTTTTATCATATTAAAGTACCAGTTTTCTTTTTTAGTTTAAATGAATTATTGCCTATAAACCTGTGTTTTCATCCAGGTTGCAGTCTTAAGCTAGTTAAATAAAATGGATGTTGAGATATCAGACTATCAAATATCATCATTCAAAATAAAGTTATTTATTTTTAATAAGTCACAGCATCCAAATAGTCTTGCCCACATGTACATTAGAGCATGGCCAACGTACCAAGGAGGATGAGAAAATTCAAATGTCTCCAAGAAGAATTGGTTGGGCAGAGGATAAGAGATGAATACAACTGAAATACATTATATGTACGTATGAGCTTCTCAAAGAATAAATTTAAAGTATTGTATTAAAAAAAACAAAAATAGGCAGTTGAGAAAGAAGATATTTTCCCCTTCCTGTCTTTCCCCATCCACCCACCTCTATATCACTCACCTTCTCATTACCTTTTTCTACTCTTCTCTCTCTGTAGTAGCCGCCTCAAGAACAAAATATGGTATGGTCTTCTGGGAAGCAAGGAATTACTGCAACGCTCTTACAGGAAATTGGAAGAGCGAATACACCTCGAGGTTAGTAGAAAAGGGCATGGAGAAAGGAAATCTTGTGACATTGGAAGCCTCCTTTCCACTGTATCTTTTGTTCTTCTAAAATTTAACTCTGGGAAGCCTAACTTGCAGCCATGGGAACAAGGCACAAGCTTTGATTTCTATTCCATACATAAGGAAATGATAGTATGCAAAGAAGACCAAGCCCTTCCCCATCTCTATATCTGAAAAGCCAGGCGATAAGAGCTACTCTTTTCTTTTAGTGTGATGGAGAAGCTGTCTCCTTGCCAAACCTTCAAGGCATCGTAGTGCTCAACATTACGAGCTACGCTGGAGGCGTCAACTTTTGGGGAAGAAACAGAGCAACCACAGTGAGTGTGGAATGAGGAATGGGGTGGGCAAGAGGAGTGACTGCTCAGTTGTCTCAGAAAGGAAAGAATGGGGCTGGCTGGAATGGGAAGTTGACAGTGAGGGAAGATGAGGTAGGCTCTGGACTCTTGTTAACAGTCTGTTTAGGATCAGCATTTTAAAACAGGTGTCATTCCAGAGCACAAGAACCCTAGAATTATGTCAAGTGATACCTGGGTTTTGACTTTCTAAGACCTGAAAAATACGCAGATTACCCAGGAGGCTATATTCTTTAGCCCAAGATAGTATGTCAGTAAAAACATCTCCTTAGAAAGGAGCCATTAGCTCTATGCTCTGAGTTCATATAAGTCCATGAAACCAATAAAACTGATCTTAGGGATTTGTGATGCTGCGTTGAACAGGGAAGAAATTGGAATGAGTTTTGATCTCCAAAGGAGTTCAAATGTGTTACAATCATAATTCCCTTCTCCAATCCTTATTTTAGTTTTCCCTCTCAGTATAATTTTCTCACTTCTTCGTGTGCTAGAAAAAATGTTTCCAGTAGTCCTCAGAGCACATTTACTTATTATAGACAAAGTATGGATTCTTGGAAGAATTGTAACATGGTTCTTCCTCCCTAGGAATATGATGTCCCTGCAATCAATGATGGGAAGCTAGAGGTTGTGGCAATCTTTGGTTCTGTGCAGATGGCCATGTCTCGTATCGTCAACCTGCAACAACATCGAATTGCGCAGGTAGGCAAGGTTTGGGTGGATACAAATATGGGGTAAATTTCCCAGCTATAACCCAAGAATATGAGCTAATCCTAGCAATTTCCTGCGTGTAAGAGTTCCTGGGTAGAGGAAGTAGGCATTCTGTTAGGCAGTAAGGTAGTGACTGTTGTTGAATGTAGAGGTGGCAGGGACCAAAGAAGCAAAAAGCTCACAGGTAATACATGCTCCTCCCTGGGATTATCTGATTCATATCTTTTGCCAGTGTCTCTTCAAATACACATTCACATTGTGACCCAATACCAGATTAATCCACACTAGTCTCCTAATTTGTCTCTCTCTCTCTCTTTTTTTTTTCTGGTAGTGCCATGAGGTGGTAATAACTATTGATGGTGAAGACGGTGTCCCTGTGCAAGTGGATGGGGAAGCCTGGATTCAGAAGCCAGGCCTTATCAAGATTAAATACAAGAATGTTGCCCAGATGTTGATGAGAGATAGGGTAAGAGAAAAGTTCTACTTGAGTTTCTATGTCACCTCATTCATAGCTATCACATTTCTAGTCAAGAAGAATTCCCCAAAATGAGCTCTGCATGTCCCTTGCATCAGGACCTTGAATGATAGAAGTGCATCTCCTAGGCATCATATCAAATTCAGTGAACTGAATAGAAAGGGATTACTCCTAAACGCCCAAGACCCTTCCCAAAAGACACTGTCTATCTGCCAACAATGTCCTTCAACCTATACTGCACAGAAAGCTAAAACCCTTTGGTGGTGAGGAAATATACTCTTTCAATGACAGTGCCTGTATTGAATATGTTTTCTTTGGGGCTCCTATAAGATTCCTTAAAATATTATATTCACAGATGTCATAAACTTCTGCTAAATAAAAAGGCACAATAATGGCACAGATGGCACATTATTGATCATTGGTTCAGGGCTTGGAGGCCATAGTTTTGAATTGTGAACATAAAAATACCAATAGAGAGGGAGGCAATGTCCACCTAATGAAATGCCAACTTTGCTCTGGGCACATTGCATATATCACCTGGCATAAGTCCCCCCAAAGAATTCTATGAGGAAGAGGCATTTATTTACACGTTGAGAGCTTCAACAACTTCAAATTATCACATAACTAGTAAATGAAAAAGCATGACTGAAAAATAAATTTTCCATGTCTGACTCTAAATCTCATCACAATAGAGTCAGACATGGAAAATTATACATACATATATATATATGTGTGTGTGTGTGTGTGTGTGTGTGTGTGTGTGTGTGTGTAATTTATATATATAATTATATATATAATATATACACATAAAGAGTGGAGCACAAAAGGCATTCCATTGTCGTATCAGTCACCATGTCCTCATAGCTGACCTTCTAGAGGATAGACATTTTGCCTAATTCAAGACTGGTGTCCCATGAGCCAGTGTACCAATAATGAAAGCTGAAATACCTTACAGTGAAGATACACTGACTAAAAGGCTATATAATATAGGGGCTTTGGGTAATGAAGAGGGAAATATTCACTCTCCTTTATCACCTATACTCCATATTACCTACAAAATGCTATACTTATACACAAATCTGTCCTGTGTCTTCATAGCTACAGCAGTCACTACAATTTGCCACTATATTCATTTCTAGGACTTTGAGAACTCAATGAAAACCTGGGAATCTAAGCATACTGAAATCCAAGCTGTCCAACCACCCCACCTGGATTTCCAGGAATCTCAAGACAGCCTCTCTGATGGAGAGTATGCCCAGATGCAGCACTTGGCTCGGCTTGCAGAAAACCTCATTAGCAGGTAAGAGGAATGAACTTAAAACAGGGCTGGAAAACTAAAAGCGGATAGAGAGAGACAGTTGATTTCTGTTGACTACTGGGGACCTTACCTCAGAAAGGAATCTATGTGCTGAAAATTAGGGCCCTGACAATCCCTGAAAGAAGTACTCTTTGTGAGGAGCAATAAGCTATCTTTCATAGTCCTTGTTAGAGCTAAAGATGAATTTTTATTTCTTTCTGCTTTCCAAGACCCAGGAATAATAATAATAATAATGTTTATTCCAGGACAGCAAAATGGTTCATAGAGTGAAGGTACTTGTCATTAAACCTGACCATCTGAGTTTGAGTTTACACATGGTAAACCAAGAGATTCAACTCCTGAAACTTGCCCTACACACACACACACACACACACACACACACACACACACACACACACACACGTGCATGCATGCGGGATAAATAAGCATTTTAAATGATGTTTATGCTTGCCCTTAACTCTCAGAAAGCCCTTGAAGTTTCAGCAAGAGCTAGCTCTGCTCCCCGTCTTTGTTTCTTATCCTATTCAAGTTCCTCGTATCTAAAGCCAAGCTAAACTAAGATGAACAGAAGAATAAAAACATTTGCCAGCATCCCTAAATGCCTAGTGAAGAGCAGAAATAGCAAGAGGGGAGAGGGAGTTCAAAGCCAGTACTGAAGATCTTCATTTTGATCCGTGTTCCAAACAACCAGCTCCTCACCTCTTAAATCCATAGCAATGAGCTCACCTATCTGTCTTTGCTTTATTTCAGACTTACTGACCTAAGCAAGGTCCACCAGCACGTGTCTGTCCTCATGGATTCTGTGAATGCCAGTGCTAACATACTGAATGATGTGTTCTATAGCCAAGACAGTGGTAACGAAGCAGGCGCAGCTTCCTGCATTCCCATTGAGGTAAGGGGAGAAAATAAGCAAAGGACATAAAAGCTCCAGACTTTATAGGACAGGGGGTCAGAAAGGAAGCAAAAGAAAACGTAAATGTGGAGCGTATGCAAGTCATATGGTAGAAAGCTGATGCTAGACATGGAGTTGAGGCCATGGATTAGTAGGGAAAGTGCTTCTCCTGCAAGCCATGAGTGACAGAGTTCATATCCTCAGCACCCACGTCAACAGTCAGGCACAGCAGCATGCATCTTAATCCCAGCTCTGGAAGGCAGACAAAGAAGGATCTCAGAGGTTTTCTAGCCAGCCAGTCTAGCCAAATCTCAAAACTATGAGGTGAAGTGCAATTGAGAAAGAACGACACCTCACAGCTATCTCTGGCTTCTACAGAAACACACACACACACATGTACATATGCATATACACATATGACCACACAAAAATTGAAAAATAAAGTGATAGCGTGCATAAGAATGCAGGCACTCCTTACATTATTACAAGGCCAAGGCAGTGCTGGGGAATGCCAAAGCATATCTAATCATCCTGAGAAGCACTGCTTGTTCCTGGTAGCTAGCCACCACACCAGCCTCAGGGAGAAATAGTTAATAAATGGAAACAAACATAGCCTTGGACCTTCCCCATTCTAGTCGACACCCTGTGTAAAGTTATAACTGTCATTGGAACCAGAGATCCAAGATGCTTTTATTTCCCTCTTGACAGCTCCAGATCAGACATTTAATATTAGATGTGCCATCCCCTGCCAGTACTCACTGCCAGAAGATTTGAGGATTGCTTTTAAAATGTAATTTAGATTTGGGGAATGTAGCTTAGTGACAGAGAACTTGCCTATCCTGCCTGAGGCCTTGGATATGATCCCTGACATATGTAAATACACACACACACATGCACACGTGCACTAATGAATGTACATACAGGAGAGGCAAAGGGAAGGAGAGGAAGGGACAGAGTAGAAGTACAGAGGGTGGAAGATGAAGTGAGAAGATGGAGAGGAGGGGGAGAGGGAGAGGAGAGAGAACTTTACTATTAGATAAAAAATACAATGGGATAAGAATATGTTCAAATGTGAATTAACTTTTAGGCCAGATTCTAGTTGAAGGAGGTCCAAAAGTCATGAGTTTCAAGAAGAGATATTTATGGTTAGACCTATTTCTACCTGCCATGGGAAAGATAGTTTTACCCTAGGGATAAGTCTCCTGTAATTTACCCTCTAGTTTGTAAATGTCCTATTTTCCTGTTACCCACTGTATCCAATCATTGATGCCAAAAGCTAAGCTCTGTAGTGTGTCACTTTGCATGGCACACCAATAGAGATGTATCAGTTGACACTTGGTGTCAATTCCTACTGGTCGATGCTCATGCTGTGCCAGCTGTGCTCTGTTTTTAATATTACTTTTGCACCTACAGCCATGTCCTACTAGACAGTTCCTACCTTCCTATGGAGAAGCCAGCTGCATGCTTACTAACCAGCTCCTCTATCTTGTCCTTTCCCATCTATTCTTTTCCTTTCTTCTCCTCTCAGACTCTAAGCAGAACTGATGCAGTAGATGTTACATTTAGTCTTAAAGGGCTCTACGATGACACCAAAGCTTTCCTGGATGAAAACTTGGTGAGTGCAGGGGGGTTGGAGTATGGGAGGGAAAACCTCTCTTTTGAATATGGCCACAGCTTGTATTTGGTTCCAGGGTACTAGAGACATGTAATCATTGTAAGTACGGGCTTGCTTGTTGATTCCTGCTGTCGTCCAGTATTTGTCACCTGAATATGCTACTGTATGTGCTATGCTACTCCATAGGGACTACCATATTTTAGATGAAAGTCTTTCTCTTTTCAGTCAATGTCTTCTGGGTCAAGACTTGGCCAACCAAATGCAAGGTGTTCTTATTATACCTGATACAGCTACAAGTGAAAAGAGAGAGCTCTTCAGAGATGTCCTTATCCCAAGTTTCTAAATGTTGCCTTCACCATGAAGACAATAGCAGGAAATAGGGAGAAGTTTGGAAGACTCTGAGCTCACATCCAAATTAGCTACCTACTATTCAAATTAACTTCCTAAGGCTCAATTCCCAAGCTATGACCTTCAAGAAAACCTAAGCAGCAACAGCAAGAGGCCAACCTCCCATGTTTCCCAGGGGTTGAGCTGAGAATGACACTGAGTTCAGAATGACAATTGAAATTGTCCTTCCTATAGGACCTGTGAGACCCCACACATGTGTACACATCAAAATGAGACTAGAGAACTCAAAGTGCATAAGAATAACCATGTATCTGAAGAAAGCCTGTCACAGAGATGAGATGGGTACAAGTCATGTTTTCCTTTGTTGATTATTCCTCCGCTTGAGGAAGTATAGCAGTAAAAAGAGTAGTTTGGGCAAGGGGCTATATTAGCTTTCTATTAATGTAACAAACACCCAAGAAAATCAACTTACAAGGAGAAAGCTTTGTTTTGTCTCATAGTTTTGGAAACTTTGCTCCCTTTTTTCATGAGGTAGACTAAAGTTGTTTGCCTCATGACTGGAAATGAAAAAGAGAGTGGTTAAGAACCCACAATCCTTCTCAATGGCAAGGGCCCTAATAGACCAGAGTACTTCTGACTAGGTTATACCTCTTAAATGTTCTACTACCTCCCAATAGTACCAGTCTAAGAATTAAGCCTAAAATGCATGGGCCTTTGGGGTAAACTATAATAGGTATAGAGCTTTTTTAAAAAATGAAGTGAAACCCATTCAATAATTCCCATTTCCCTTATTTGGCACATGCTTCTAACCATGCCATATTGTCTTAAGTTGTAAAGCAGGACAAATTATTTGTCGCTATTGATTTGTTTCTTTCTTATATGATGTTTTAACTGGCCATAACCTCCCTGTCCATACCCTGCCCATTCATTTGCCACACATTTCTGGCACTAGCTATTACTACAACAGCAAGTGCCCCATAAATAGAAAGAGGCCACAGAAATGCCAAACTGAAAGCAGAATGCATGGTAGGGAGGAGAGGTGAGTCCAGCTTAGATTTCTGTGTCGTGCTTCCAGGGGCTGCATACATCAGTGTGCTTCCATGTGCCCAAGTTATTACCTGTTAAAATATAAATGGTCTCACCCACACTGCTGATTTGGAACTTAGAGATGGTTTCAAAAAAATATATTGTAAGTCTCCCATGTGCCACACAGAATTTATCTTGTGTGTTCTGGGAGCTTAGTAGAAACCGCTTAAATTTGGTTTTCTAAACATATGGGATAAAGCCATCTGAAAATGTGTTTTTAATCATAAACAACAAAGAACTAGGAGCTACACCACAGTCTAGAAAAGCAGACCCTCTGCCAGGAAGGGAAAAGTTGAAATAGCCTTTCCCTAACCTTGTCACCTGCGATTAACAAAGTATCATTTAAATTATAATGTATAATAGAATAACTATTTCCTATAGCATCTTTATGATAGTCCTATAAAGGACACTTTATATACCCTTTGTGGAATAGTATGAAAGGTCAGCTATTAAGTTAGAGGGGTTCTGTCTGTTCCTGTAATTTTGAACATTAAACGTCTTTGGTTATGCTTTCTCAACCATGAAATGAGAATGATTATACCTTGTAAGGTTATTGGGAATAGTAAGTGAAATTATGTATTTACAGTATATCATATGTACAATATGCTCAGAACACAATGATAGCTGCTACTTAGGTGGATGCTGGTATGGCTCTAGAAATTTGAAGTCAGGAGTAGGAAATCCTTGTTCTATGCATTAAGCTCAAGGGGGGAATCTCAGTGCTAATTCAAAAAGACCTTGACTTGTGAAACTGGGCATTCCCATCTCCAAGGAGACCTGAGCCATCTGACTCTTTCATGGATCTTCTTGTTGGGAAAGAAGAGCTGTCTAAAGCTAGTACTACTTTTGAGAAGTAAACGATCAGATCATAGGCCAAATGAGCTTCAGTATGTCACCTTTATGATCTCTTAGCCACTAGTATAGACTGAGTAGAGTCTGAGGCAGAACACTAGGAAATGTACACTCACTTTTCTCCCTGTGTATACCAGTTGAGAGATGCTGAGGATCGGGCCATGCTACAAACTGCCTTGGATGCCATGAATACAGAGTTAAGAAGGATACTGGCAATTGGCTGGCTGAGTCAAATCTTCTTTCCAGAGGTGAGTAAAGTGGGAGGTGGGAATTTTCCCTTGCTGTAAGATCTCACAGTATGTGGTCAGTACATGGGATGGGTGTGGCAGAGGTCCAATACAACTCTTAGCTTCAGTATTAGTGAAGCATCCTCCTCCTGAATGTCCTTATCATAAATGGATGGAACAAAGCAGCAAACATGAACAACTAGGTGGCCATGGAAAAATAACCAGACAGAGACCCATTTTAAAGCAAGAAAGGATAAGGAAGATCACTTTGCTCTCCAGGCTACAAACTGCCTGCTCAGTGTCTCCTGCTAGCACTAAACGTTAGCTGGCACATGCTGCCATAGCCACACCAGTTGTTTACAGAGAAATGCTGCAAATGGTTGATACTTAGGCCATACTGGTAGTTAAATCACTTCTCTTCCTGCTGCTACCTCCTCCCCCATTCCCTTTCCCAGTCAATATGTGGTATAAAAGGAAAGTCAAACATTGCAACAGATATAATATAGCTACAGAGATTCTGTCATTTTTGGACTACTTTGAGTGCTTTTCTAAGATTGAAAACTTTCATATTTATTTCATAAATCAAGTATGCCAAAGATGGCCACCTATAATAACAAGGTAACATAGTCCCTTTATGATCTGACAGAAATTGTTTCAAAAATTTTCTACCATAAAAGCGTTCATTTCAAATTTCAGAATCCTTCCCTGCCTCCTCATAGCTATATTCTGACTCCAACTGCCAGTTGTATACATGTGAGTAAATCATATAAGGATGTTTACAATAGTGCAGCAGTAAGAAGAAAGAAATTGTATGCAAAGATCATTGGCAAACACAAATATTTATATTACAACTCACAACAGGTACAACATTAAAGTTATGAAGTAACAATGAAAATAATTTTATGGTTGGGAGTCACACCACGAAGAATTGTATTAAAGAGTCCCAACATTAGGAACGTTGAGAACCACTGTCTTAAAAGGCTTAACAATTTTCATGTATGTCTTTGGTGATTACATTACAAGGCCTTGTATACCTCATGTTTTTATCAGTAGCCCTCTAGGGAAGGAAGACATACTGTTAGACAAGAAGCCAAGCAAATTCCCACTCTATTCTATTATTACTTTGCTCAGCTAGCTCCCATTAAGCTCCTTACCTAAGCAAACTAGCTGAATACTGAGAGAAATGAGTCAAATTCAGCCTATACCCGGGGTCCCAATTTATATGTGAGTCTTCCACACCTGAGACAAACATCTATTTTCTGAGCTCCAGTATTTCCATAGACTTAAAGCCCTGAAGAAAGGAAGTAGATTGAAAATAAGCCAAGGAAATGTTATAGACGCTAAATACTCTTACTTTGACATTACAGAAGATTCAGACCTACTTTTCTGGGGGAAAGCAGGACAAGAGTCAATTATTTATTGGGCTTTTCAAGGCTATAACTGAGTGAGGGTAAGGTTCTGTGTTCTTCCTTGAAGTTGTTTATAGAAAGCTGTTCTGAAGGTTGGGATATTCAGCCTGGAGCAACACAGAGAAGAAAGGGTACAGTGGGAATCAGTGCAGGAAGAGTAAAGCAATGGGTTTGTTACTCTTCTGATAGGACTAAAGCTAGAACTAATCCTGAAAGGTAGATTATCCCAAAACCTCTTGCAATGTGTCTGGCTAGATTTCCTGGCAATAAATCAACCTCAGAATCATTTTGCTAGGAACAGAAATAAAATAAGAACGCTCTTACAGAAACAAGATGTGAGCTGGAGAATGAATTGAATTACAGGGCCTGTGTTGTCCACACAGAAAAGAACTTACATTGAAAATTAAGACATTTATTTAAATAATCCCCTGATATAGGAAAACAGCCTGTGAGGTAGAGTCTTCCCTGTATGAGGGTACTTGGCAGAGGGGGTTAAAAGGGAATTCTCAACTGTAGGTGTGAAAAATGGAATATATTTTTATAATTTATGAAAAGAATGCCATATGAGCAGTAATTACCCCAACAATCCATGTGACCTCACATGAAATACATAACCTCTAAGACTTTGCTCTCTTGTTTTCCTCAAGAAACTTTATTTTAAAAATGTATAGCTTTGTTTGTTTCTACTTTGCCCTTCCCTCCCCCTGCTTGCATAGCCTCCCCCTAATCCTGAGCCTTTGCTTCATTTCTAATCCCGGAATGACAATAGCCATGTTTCTAGGATGCTTGAGCGCCAGGTGGTGCTCCGCTGGGTGGGCCCACTGGTTGGAACTCACCCCTCATGGCAACCATATAGGCTCCTCTACTTTTGCCTTGATCCCAGCCTGCATGTCTCCATGGAGTGCTTGCCTGTATTCTCACTGGACTTTTTTTTAACTAAATATTTTGCCACTGTGCTACAGTATAGAATGTGTGTGTGTGTGTGTGTGTGTGTGTGTGTGTGTGTGTGTGTGTGTATAAATGTTTTAATGTTTTGAGCATTTGTTGATATATCTAGTAAGGTACATGATATAGAATGAGTTCTTGCTAAAGCTCAATTTCTTTATTAAGGCATGTGGCTAGTGAGTAGGGGTAACTATCCGATCTGAACTGGGAGTAGATATACCTACTTTCTTTAACCATCTTTGTTAATCACTTTAAAAAACTTATAGAGATTATTTAAGAATGTCAACTAATATTTTGACCTTACTCTTGCTGTTGTTTCCCAGGAACAGGCTTCTGACACTCGCAGTTTAAGTCGTAGGTTTAGAATAAAATTCCCCAAGCTGGGGAAGAAGAAACAACGAGAAGAGGGAGAAAAGCCTAAATCAAGCCAAAGATTCCCTGGTTTTCTTGGTAAGTCTCTTCTAGAGTCATAAAAGTCATGAACAATAGCTTGGATATCTACAAGAGACCTGGAAGTAACCTCAGAAATGTTCATAGGCATATTGTAAAGGGAGAATCCAGGAGGAAGCTGGTATTAGGTAATGTCAAAGGAGTTAGAGAATGGTCTGGATAATGACTGGTAACAGGAGAACCTGTGAAGGAATGGTCCTGTGTGAGCTCTATGGCCAAAAAGAACTGCAACCAGACAGTTTTACTGCCTGACCCATGCCTACAGCTAGGGGACAGGTTCATTGTCCCATCAAAATCCCTTCTCCCTGTTACAGAGTCTCTGGATACAGGGATAAAACTTGTACCATATAGATTTTGTTTTTTATACCATCCATCCTTATAATTGCTCTGAAGTACTGTTGAAATGTGAATGAGTCTCGGAAGACTACTAGAATTTGTAGTTGTCCTGATCCTGATGCCCATGGTCTCTCCTAAGTTCGAGGCTTAGTCAACATGGATGTTTCAAAGACAGAGCTTTAGTGGATATGTGAGAGTACAGTGAGAGAAGCCCAGTTGGTTTGGCTTTAACGAAGAAAGGTTTTACAGATGCCAAGAGAAAATCTTTTGGCTCTAATGCTATTTTTCTTGGCTATGGCCCAGCTTGTTTGACTCCTTAAGTATCTGACATTCAGAAATCTCTAGTGTTTGAAAGTATTTTTTTATTTTGTAGACTTAGGCTGAGTCCATAGTAGTTGCACAGATGACCAGGTTCCAAACATTAATCTTACTTGCGTTTAGTTAGTACGCTCTCAGGTGACTTTCTGATACAGAGATGGTTGGTACTGTAGGATAAAACGAGTCTGTCTCCAGCCACTCTGCCCTCTCTGGGGCTTATGTATTTAAGCATCTGGCAAAGTACTAACTTCATTACTTCATTATTCTACTTTTTTTTTCCTCTGAAGGCAAGTTCTGGCGTCGAAGAAATCGTAGCAATCGAGCAAAAGCTGATGACCCTCCAACACCTTCAAGTTCTCAACTATAGTCCTTGAAAGCTGGAAGGAGAGCTCTCAACACAGAATTCTACTAAAAACTCTCAAGACCTCAAGAAAGGCTGAACTAAATTATTTCTGAACAAACATGAGCACCACCAAGAAAGACCCTCCAAATCCTTATACTAATATGTTTTCCCCAGACTTAATCAGATCACCTTAGAGGGTTACATTTTTCTCGTTGGCCAAAGATTCTTGTTCCGAGTTGTCTTGTTCAGTTCTTCTCGTTGTGTACCTTGGGCAACTACAGTGTTTATTGGGGACAGGCTCTCTATGAATGGCCTGGGAGCTATGAGAATGTATGGGAGTGCATCTCGTTAGGAAATATTAGAATGGGGGGTCTTTCACTTGGAGAGAAACTGTTGACACCAAGGAATAAATGAGTGACCAAGTCTCAGAAAGATGAGGAAGGGGAAGGGTGTCCAGGCTTAGTTGTGTTTCTCCTCCAATCCCTGCCAATTGCAACTTGAATTTCAAAAGATGGCTCCTAGTTGGCTTAAGAAGATGAGAACAAGGTCCTGGGGCTTGTCCACTCATCTGTTACAATGACTATGTGAATCTTTTCTTATAGATATAGAACTCTCCTCTTCTCTCTTTCCTTTCTCCTCTCATTTCCTCTTCTCTCCTCTACCACCTCTTATCTCCTCTACATCTCTTCTCTCTCCTCTCACTTCTCTCTTTCTCCACCTCCTTCTAATTTCTTTCCCCTTTCTTTCCTTTCCATCTCTCCTTCTCTTCCACTTTCCTCTATTACTCCTTATCTCCCCATAAACTCTTCGTGTTTTTCCATGTGTACATGTATGTCTTTGCACATGTCCAGGTGGTGCTCTCGTGGCTGGGTGGGCCCACTGGTTGGAACTCACCCCTCATGGCAACCATACAGGCTCCTGTACTTTTGCCTTGATCCCAGCCTGCATGTCTCCATGGAGTGCTTGCCTGCATTCTCGCTGGATTTTTTAACTAAATGTTTTGCCGCTGTGCTGCAGTATAGATTATATACAGAGACATAAAGATGTACATATATATACATATATATTTTTAAGAACTGAAAATACAACTCGACCTCTAAGTGACCCTCTAATTTATTATGATAACCCAGGAATCCCTCCTCATCCCTATTACCCTATACACATATATACTCTACCAACTGCCCTAGTTCTTGGTGGAGCTTCTAATCTTTTGGTGCATTTTTTAGTGTCTTAGAAGTAGCTGGGGTCTATATATCCCAGCTAATTCTGACATCCACTTCTGAGCCAGGCCACAGAAGGGGAACAAAAACACCAATGCCCTGCCAAAAGGGCCCAGCTGGCATGCTGCCATTTAGCTCTGTTTCTCCTGGCTCTACATCAGTAACTGCCCAAGCTATATCACCCTCCTCCCCAATAAAAAGATGTCAAAGAGCTCTACCCTTTAAATGTCTAAGTCAGGGTCTACCTGACAATAAAACCACAGCCCATGCCCCTCCCCAAAAGCTTAATCTGGGCCTGCAGCTATTAGATAAGCTGTTGGGTCACTCCTCAAATTATCTTCAAATCTCATATCTTACCCCCTCCCCCCCCCCCCAGAGTATAAGAGAGGCAGTCAGAGTGACCAGAAAGAACATTGATCTGGGAAAAGAAAGGCGAAAAGCCTCTGCTTCCCCACTGTTCTGCTTCCAAGGTGGTTTTCATGAACATAGTCGGTCTCCAATCTCAGTCAAGTAAATCTGCCGAGAGTGCAGTGCTCAGAAAGAAGGTCTCTGGTCTACCTCCTCTTCACCCTCAAGTCGCACCTTTTGGAACAAGTCCCTTCCCACTTATCAAGAAAAAGATCCAGAAAACTGCCCTTTTCTCACTGCTCAGCCAAACTTAGCGTGCTCAATTACCTTGCTCAGTCCAATGGCTGGTTCACTGAGGTGCACAATCCAGACTTCGATCACTGGTTCTTAACTTTCTAGAACACCACCAGCCTAACCCACTTAAACCAGCTGCCTGTGTTCCACCTCTTCAAGGGTGAGAAAAAGAGACTAACAATGGGGTAGTCCCCAAACATCTGATAGCTGTGCCAAACAAAAAAACAAAAAACAAAAAAAATGTCCTCGCTCTACAACTGGAGAAGAAATTCAATGGGAAAAGATGACAGAAAACGTGTAAGACTCAAATAACAGAATGTGTACGTGTTGACAGTGTATGTATTTGAGGGGAGTGCTGTTGCAGTGTCTCTGGTTTTCTCTTATGCCTCTTTCTTCCCAGGAGGAGGTATCTGATCAAACCACCAAGGTTCCTCCTTGGTTGCAGGAATGAATACCTGCACAGACACACTCACAGAGTTGGGATCCATCTTAAATTTTCTCAGAGGAGTCTTTCCCAAGGATCATGTATAAATAAGCAAATTTAAGGAAACAGAAGGAAATCTTAGGAAACCGTAGCCTTATCTTGGTAGTGACTAAGCAGGGCTATGTCTTGTAATTATTTTTATCACAATGATAGTCAACTGGAACAGGACCCCATCTCTGCCTATTTTGCTGAAGTACTACTGTAGGTCTTTGTGTACTGCAATGCTGCTGTTGCTCTATTGTACCATCTGAATTCCCACTCACTTTCCCTGTTCCCCCACCTGAGTCAGAGTGCTACTGAATGACACCCATAGGATGGGGACTTGAACCAAATGTGGAGCAAAACTGATAAGCTAAAAAACCAACTTGGCTTGTTAAAATGGTCCAGATATCATTAGTTACCGATTTCTTTTCCTGAGAAAGGAAGATGACATGCTAAGAACGTGTTCACACATCTACAAAGTAAGAAGGGATCTCCCTCCCTCCCTAGCTACCTACCATCTCCCCCTCTCCTCCCTCTTTCTCTCTCCCCCACCTCCTCTGAAGTTAACTTAGCCCCTAAGAACATGGGCTCCTTTCAAGATTTCATTGTTGACTATTTGAAGAACTACAGTTGTTCAGGTGGTGGGACTGGAAACCAAGTATCTGCCACAGTTATGTGCAGAAATCATTAAGAATCAAAACTCTGGGGTTTGATTGTGTCTTTGGTAGTACTTTCTGCAGAATTGATTGAATGGCTAATTCTTGGCCAGAAGGACATTAGAGAAGGAAAAATCTGAATAGCGTTAAGCTGCCACCAACCACTTCTGGCATTGATACTATAGGAGGTCACCAGCTATCCTGTAAAGCCCTCTGTTACAGCAAAGAAGGTTAAGAGAAGAATAAAAAGTAATAAAAGGTGACCAGAAGAAATTTGGGGGGATCAACATCATCTTCCCACAGGACACAGTAGAATTTTAGTTGTATAACAGATGGAAACTATTACCAAAGAGATCAGACCTCATTCACACTTTCCCATTGGATACGGGACCTTGATTGGCTTTATGGTTATGGAGTTGCATTCGTCTGCTAATCTGTAATACATTGTTGCTTTCTATTCTGTGTTCTGTGTTTTCTCAAAGGCCCTGCAAAATAAGTAGCAGGGCCAGGGCCTGGTTAGGGGAGGAGGCTGGAATAGTCATGGAATAACAGAAAAAAATGCAGAAGGAAAAGATCCACAAAGTGTGCCTATTCCTTTTAGCCCTCCCCACAAAATGGAACACCAGTCCTCACAATTGTAATTGCTTCTTAAAATATTTTAATAAATGGATAAATAGCATCAATATCTACGTCTTCTCACTTCTTTCAACTTGGAGGGGGTGATAGTTAAATGGGGCTGGATGTTAGTTATTGGATTGGGGTGGTCTTTTAAGCTCTCAATAGGCTACCAACAGGTACCAGAGGCAGGAAAGACTAGGCAGCAAAACACAAACCAGGACTGGCCCATCATTGTGATTTTAATACTACAAGTGCTGTTGAAGCTGGTTATAAAACCTAAGGACATTTCTGTGCGGAAATACCTGCCACCCTAATTGCTCTAAAAGTCCCTTATCTGCAGGACACAGACACAGGTCAGTAACATCAGTTAGTAGAGGAGTAAAGTAGGATGGAAAAAAATAAATGCAATGTGTTTTCCTAACAGAAACAATAAATACTACTCTGCCTTCCAAAAAGAATTTGAGGTTGGAAGGGTTCTGTTTAGAGACAAAGTTGGTTAGCCCTACTACTGAAAATAGTTTAGGGTCATTGAATTGGTACAGCAAAGTTGTTTTGCTGCCAAGCCTGGTTACCTGAGTTCAATCTTTAAGACACATGTGACTCCCAAATATTGTCCTCTGAGCACAAACATGTTCTATGTCATGTATATACACACACAGTGAAATAAAATAGGTTAATTTCTGCCACATACATGTAGTCACCTTGGGAGTCCAGATATTAGTTATATTTACTTCATAGGCATCTAAGGATACAGCAGATCTGGATTCCACTATCAGAATTGGACACCTCATCCCAGTCAGAAGTGGCAAGATCACCAAAACAACTGAGAACAAATGTTGGCAAGGATGGGGAAAGGGAGCCCGCACTCACTGTTGGTGGGATAAAAAACTAGTCACTAGTCACGGCACTTTGAAATCACTGTAGAGAATTCCCAAAAAGCTTAATGTAGATATACCATAAAACTCAGCTATTCTACTCCTTTGCATATGCCCAAGGACTCGACATCATACCTCACAGATATTTGTTCAGCCATGTTCAAAGCTGCCCTATTCACAATAGCTAGGAAATGGAAACAGCCTAAACGTCCTTCAAGTGATGAATAGAAAATGAGAATGTAGTACATATACACATTGGAATATCATTCAGCTGTAAAGAAAAATGGTGCCATGAACTTAGCAGGTAAATAGGTAAAACTAGAACAAATTATACTGAGGGAGGCAACCACGACCCAGAAAGACAAACATGGCATTTCTCTTAAATATGATTCCTAACTGCAAATCCTCAGCTGTCAGTGTATAACCTGGACTACCACATAAACCATGAAAGGTAAAAGGATTCATGGATTGGGAAAGAGCTCTAGAGAGCGGGATAGGAGGATACAGGTGATATATAGGAGGAAATGGAAAAAATGGAGGTAGGGCTTTCATTTGGGAAGGAGAGAGGGAGAGAATTCAGAAGGGAATGGAGGAAAGGGATAAATAACACTATGGATGTTTAAAATATCCAGAGAGAGTCATATTAGTGGTGTTTAGCTAAAATTCCAAATAACTGTGTAAATGATGTTATGCCACTTGGGATGATAATCCTATCCCCAAAAGCTATCCATATACTATGTCAAACAAAACAAAACAAAACAAAACAAAACAAAAAACAAACAAAACAAGTACCAGGCACAAGAAATTTCCTCTTAAGATTTTGGTCAGGGAATGCCAAGAACAAACAATTTAAGCTATTACTTTTTAAGTCCTTATTGCTGAATATACACTGCACTTCAGATACAAGATTCAGAATGCAAGCTGGATTTGACCTGAAACTCTCTTCCTTGAGGACTAGCTTTCATAGTATGAGAAAGTGATATGCAAGTTGTAGTTAGTGCTCCTACATAAGTGTGATGCCTATGAGCCACAACAATGAGCATAGTAAACTATCCCTAAAGGTATATTTTAGTTACCCGTTCTATTGCTGTAAAAGAACACTATGACCAAGGCAACTCTCATAAAAGAAGGCATTTAATTAGAGGTTGGCTTACAATGTCAGAGGCTTAGTCCATTATTGCCATAGTGGGAATTAGACAGACATGGCACTGGGAAAGTAGCCGAGAGCTTTACATCCTGATGAACATACCAAGAGAAACATTGCGCCTGGTGTGAACTTTTGAAACCTCAAAGCCCACTCCCAGTAACATACCTCCTCCAAGGCTACAGGCCCTAAAGCTACCCACTGGAACCAATCATTCAAATATATGAGTCTACAGGGGCCATTCTCATTCAAATAACCACTAGGTGCAATAAGAACTAATAGGGCTTAAGTAATATTCATCAGAAGGTAATATATGCCTTCTGTTATTAACCTAGCCTACTACTCATGGCTGGTTAGGCCATGGACCCTAGAAGAGAACCTACTATTGCATGCTTTCTAAACCAGTATAATTTCCATCTACATTCTAAATGTATACCTTTATACCTACAGAAAAGTATAGCTCTTAGCCCTTGTCAAAGAAGCAGATAGAGACCATTACAGAAAGCCACAACAGGTCAAAATCTAGAGAACTTACTATGGTATCCCCTAGTTGATATATTCACAACAAAAATCTCTATGTGCACGGCTCAGGGAACATTGCAGAATTAGGGACAGGAACATTGTAAGAGACAGAAGACTAGGAAGTCTGCTGTAGAATTTTGTCTTTTAGATATAACATAGCAACATCCATGAAATCTCAATATGGCTGTCTAAATAAGACCTGAATAATGACAATACCACTTTATGTATCAACATAGATGGGGAAAATAGCATGGGGCTTAATCCCTAGATGACTTCTAAATAAGAAAAAAAATTAGTTTCCCCAAGGATAAGGCCTCAAGTTGGTTATCCAATACAAGAACATACATGCAAGACATGTACATATAAAACATACACATACAAGCAACACTAAACAGACTAAGTGCCAAGGACAAACATTGGCTTGGAAAGGGGGACCTGAGGAAATGGGTGTTTAAGAGCAGCAAAAGAACAATGATGGAGTGCAAGCTGATAGCTCTGTAGTTTGCTCGAGATAGTGCTCTAGAAAGCTCATGGCTCTGTAGTCTGCTTGAGATAGCTCTCTGCTCGAGACAGTTCTCTCAGAAAACCTGTTAGAAAAAAAAATCTAAAAGCTCTTGGATTTTCTGACCAAAGTCAAAAAAACCTGCTAGAAAAAGAAAAAAAAAAAGCTGTATTAGCTCTCTAGGTAGCTCTCTCTCTCTTGCAGACCAAAGCCCAGTCTTTAATTTACACATCAATTCAATTGTTTATCTTAGATTCTCTTTTGATTACCCCATGATTCAGAATTTATGACCTTGGCCCTTTGAATCTTAGAAAAAGGATTAGATATAGATATAGATATAGAT
The DNA here is from genome assembly GCF_000001635.26 of Mus musculus. Lineage (NCBI taxonomy): Eukaryota > Metazoa > Chordata > Mammalia > Rodentia > Muridae > Mus > Mus musculus. Next base: position 142,423 of record NW_019168532.1, read on the forward strand.
ATAGATATAGATATAGATATAGATATAGATATAGATATATCAAATGAACTTAGCTGGGTGGGATCTTGTCTAGAGATCACCACTCCCTAAATCTCTTTATCTCCTTCCTTAATATTTTTCTGACAAGCTGGCTCATGAGTTCAGTTGCCTCTGTTTTTTTTTATCCATGAAGATCCTCATATAATTCATATCACATCCTATTTTGCATAGTTGATAAATCCTGTTTATATATTCTTACACTCGTGTTTTCAAAGGTCTTTCCCACAGCATTAAGGGTTGTCCTGAAGGTCACAGTGTTCACACCTTGCTGAGAAACATCAGATACATTATTACCTCCTGGACTTGTGTTGTTTCTAATTATCATAGAGTCATTAATCTTAGCAGGGAGAATATTTCCCAAAGGAAGAACATGAAATAAAATATATACATTATTATACAAACAAGCCTTACACCTACATCCAACTGTATATATGTGTGTATATAATCAAAGAAAATGATGTCATGAATTATATTTTAATTAGAAAATGTTCTAATTTATTAATAAAATATTCTAATTTTGTTTTATTCATTTTATACTTTATTAAGAAAAATTTTGAATTTAAATATATTATGATCACATTCTTCCTTTCCCCCAAGTTCATCCAGATTCTCATCTACTTCCTGCCCAATCAACTTTAATTTCTTTCTCAAAAAAACCCAAAACCCAAAACAAACAAACAAACAAACAAAAAACCCATAAGAACTCAATATAACAACAAAATGCCCAAAACCTAGAAAATAAAATACATCATTCAAAAAGGGGGGGGGTATGGGGTTCATTATTTGGTGGTCAACTACTCCTGAACAAAAGATCTGCCCTGGAATGTTTGTTATACCATGTCATTCCATTGGAGAAAGCTGATTTCTCCTCTTACAACAGGAAAAATGACAATTCTGATATTAACCTTTACCCTACTGGTTAGTTTTCATTCATTCGTTTACTTTTTAAAAATATAGCAAAATGAAATGTATTAAAACAAAAACTATCACATCAGAGTCAGATATGACAGAAGAGAAAGAGCCCAAGAGAAGTCTTAAGAGTTAGAGACTCACAAAATAAATCAGAAGCCATAATATAAGCATAGAAGATTATTCTAATTTAAATGAAAGAAAAAAATTTAAATTGTCCTATAATAAAATTCTGCCACTTTTGGTGCAAAGTTCACATATATATTCTTTACCGACATTATCAACATATAGAATGGCGTCTACTGTTTTATGAATGTTTGTCATATTATTCATTTATAATCACACCTTAACTCTGCCACTAACCACTGGCCTATTTTCCACAATTTTTGGCCTTTGAGGCTGTCAACTAATATGTGACCTTTGAGACAGGAGTAATTAAATCAGCATAAACTCAGCATAATGTTTTTCAGGTTTCCAAGTTGTAATGAATTAATAGTTTATTCCTTAGAAAATTATTATTCCCCAACTACAAGCTCCAGATATTGAAAATAACAAAGAAAAAATACAAATGTTCTAAGTGATTCAAAGTTTTACCATTATTTTTGGTATTGGTTTCTAGTTTGATTTCATTTTGGTTATAAAGCATAATATGCATTATTTCAGTTATTTTTAATGGGTAAAATTTATTTTCTGATCTGAATTTTCTATTTTACCATTCATATTCTGTTAGGCCTTTGTTTTGTTTTATTTTCCAAATTATTCTGTCTTCTTTCAGATGTTTTGAAACTTTTAGCATCTCATTTTATCTATTATTGCTTTAACGGCCTTTTACAATTTTGAGTAGGTTCCCTGGGAGTTATAAAACACATAATACGGGGGCTGGAGAAATGGCTCAGCAGTTAAGAGCGCTGGCTGCTCTCCCAGAGGTCCTGAGTTAAATTCCCAGCAACCACATGGTGGCTCACAACCATCTGTAATGGGATCTGATGCCCTCTTCTGGGGTGTCTGAAGACAGCAACAGTATACTTATAAAATAAATAAATACATAAATACATGAAGAAAGAAAAAAGAAAGTAACATCTATACTATTTAAAAAATAAAAATAAATATGTAATATATGATTATATATAAATGTAAAATATATCTTTTATAGTATTCTTAGAATCACATTTACCACCTCAATTGTAATATATAACTCTTACCAATATATCAGACCCTATCCTTCTTATGTTATGCTATGGGTGCCTTATGTATTGCATGACTATACACTTAAAATTGTTAGAAAATGGAATTTGATTTTCAATTCTCTCTCTCTCTCTCTTTTTTTTTTTTTTACAAAACTCAAGATTAGAATATTTTGTTGTTTTTAATCAGATATATTTATTATTTCTCAAGACTTTCCTCCATTTTAGATATTCCAAATTCCTTTCTGGTAGCATTCCAGTGTGTGTGTGTGTGTGTGTGTGTGTGTGTGTGTGTTTGTTTGTTGTGTGAGTATAAACAAGAATACACACACACACACACACACACACACACATATATATATATCCACTTATCAGTGAGTACATATCAAGTGGCTTCTTTTGTGATTGGGTTACCTCACTCAGGATGATATCCTCCAGATACATCCATTTGCCCAAGAATTTCATAAATTCATTCTCTTTAATAGCTGAGTAGTACTCCATTGTGTAAATGTACCACATTTTCTGTATTCACTCCTCTGTTGAGGGACATCTGGGTTCTTTCCAGATTCTGGCTAGTATAAATAAGGCTGCCATGAACTTAGTGGAGCATGTGTCCTTCTTACCAGTTAGAACATCTTCTGGGTATATGCCCAGGAGAGGAATTTCTGGATCTTCCGGTAGTACTATGTCCAATTTTCTTTCTTTTTTTTAATTAGGTATTTATTTCATTTACATTTCCAATGCTATCCCAAAAGTCCCCCACATGCTCCCCCACCCACCCACTCCCACTTCTTGGCCCTGACATTCCCCTGTACTGAGGCAGATAAAGTTTGCACTACCAATGGGCCTCTCTTTCCACTGATGGCCAACTAGGCCATCTTCTGATACATATGCAGCTAGAGACACGAGCTCCGGGGGGTACTGGGTAGTTCATATTGTTGTTCCACCTATAGGGTTGCAGATCCCTTTAGCTCCTTGGTTACTTTCTCTAGCTCCTCCACTGGGGGCCCTGTGATCCATCCAATAGCAGACTGTGAGCATCCACTTCTGTGTTTGCTAGGCCCCGGCATAGCCTCACAAGAGACAGCTATATCTGGGTCCTTTCAGTAAATTCTTGCTAGTGTATGCAATGGTGTCTTTGTTTAGCTCTGAGCCCCATTTTTTAATGGGGTGATTTGATTTTCTGGAGTCCACCTTCTTGAGTTCTTTATATATATTGGATATTAGTCCCCTATCTGATTTAGGATAGGTAAAGATCCTTTCCCAATCTGTTGGTGGCCTTTTTGTCTGAGGAACTGCCAGACTGATTTCCAAAGTGATTGTACCAGCTTGCAATCCCACCAGCAATGGAGTGTTCCTCTTTCTCCACATCCTCGCCAGCATCTGCTGTCACCTGAATTTTTGATCTTAGCCATTCTGACTGGTATGAGGTGAAATCTCAGGGTTGTTTTCAGCCCAGAAACTTAGAATATCCAAAATACAATTTGCAAAACACAAGAAAATCAAGAAGAAGGAAGACCAACGTGTGGATTCTTCATTCCTCCTTAGAATAGGGAGCAAAATACCCATGGAAGGAGTTACAGAGACAAAGTTTGGAGCTAACACGAAAGGATGGACCATCCAGAGTTACCCCACCCAGGGATCCATCCCATAATCAGACACCAAACCCAGACACTATTGCACATGCCAGCAAGATTTTGCTGAAAGGACCCTGATATAGCTGTGTCGTGTGAGGCTATGCCAGTGCCTGGAAAATACAGAAGTGGGTGCTCACAGTCATCTATTGAATGGAACACAGGGCCCCCAATGAAGAAGCTAGAGAAAGTACCCAAGAGCTGAAGGGGTCTGCAACCCTATAGGTGGAACAACAATATGAACTAACCAGTACCCCCAGAGCTCGTGTCTCTAGCTGCATATGTAGCAGAAGATGGCCTAGTTGGCCATCATTGGGAAGAGAGGCCCCTTGGTCTTGTAAACATTAAATGCCCCTGTACAGGGGAATGCCAGGGCCGAGAAGTGAGAGTGGGTGGGTAGGGGAGCAGGGTGGGGGGGAGGGTATAGGGGACTTTTGGATAGCATTTGAAATGTAAATGAAGAAAATATCTAATAAAAATTAAATATATATGTGTGCATATATGTATATATGTGTGTGTGTGTATATATATATATATATATATATATATATATATATATATATACATACACACACACATGCACTTATCTGTGAGGGTACACAATCCTTGTCTATCACTTATCTTCTTGTGGAAGAAACTCTCACTGAATCTGGAACTAGACTGGCAGCTAATAAGCCCCAGTGATCCTCCTATCTACCTGCTCCACAGCAAGCACTAAGGTCATAGGCACATGTTACCATCCCCAGCTTTTTATATGGGTTCTAGACATTGGAACTAGGGTCCTTACGTTTGAGCAGCAAATGATCTTACCTGTTAAGTCATGTTCCCAGGCTATACATTGAATTTATACATGAAGGATTATTTTAGCATTTTTAAAAGAATAGATCAGCTTGCTGTGAACTCTCTTAGTTTTTCTTCCCTGTGTTTCATATTTTGTCTTCATTCCTGAAAGATACATTTGCGACCTATTGACTACTGGACTGACAGTTATTTCCTTTCAACATCTGGGATATATTGCCTTACTTCCTTCTCATCCACATAGTTTCTGATTGAGATGAGAAAGCTACAGGCATCCAAATCATTGCACCATTTCTTTTTGTTTGGATACTTTGACAATTGCCTTGCCCTTATTTTTCAGCAGTATTACTATGATTTATATATCCATACATTTCTTTTCCTTCATCATACTTGAGATTCACTTACTTCCTTCAAAATATATCTTAATGTCTTTAACCAAAATTGGGAACTTTTAGGCATTATTTTTCAAGGATTTTTTTTCAGTAATAGATGTCCTTTCCTTCTATGATTTAAATATTATAATTGATATACCTCTCATTATTGTCCTTTAAGTCCCTAAAAAATTGTTACATAAATACCACACCTGATATTGTTAAAGCAAGAAAGTGCTGTAACAATCTATGTCAATAATAGAAATATAAGTGGAATTTATGTCATTAATAAAATTTCTGTGATGAGATTAAAAAAAAAAGAGTATACGTCCCCATAGGCCTTTTATGTACTAAGATACAATATCATCTCAGTTTCCAATGTCTCTGAAGGATTCTTCAGGTCTCTCTTCTTTATGTCGAGTGGTCAGTCTAGATCTTAGGTATATATCTATTCTCTCATTTTTCAAACACTTTGATATTAATAGTAGTATCTAATCAACATGTGCTCAAATTGGCAATACACTCCTAGGGCCTATAAAAATAATATATATGAGGGTTTTTTTTTTTTGGTGTTCTTAATTATCCACATTCTTCCCAGTTCCTAGTGCTTCCCCTTCAGTTGCCTAATTGGAAACTGTTTGCTTCTGCTGTTTTATCTCTTAAGATAAGTAGCTGGATAAGACAAATTTAAATGCAATTGTATATGGCTCTCCTCTATTGTAGCAGCACTTTAATGAAATAGAAATTATGGGTCCTGTTGCTGAGAGTACTGATTCCTGAAGGCTCCTATTTCTATCACTAAATGATTACGTAAAAGACAACATATAGAAGAGAATAATTTAGATCCCACCTCTTCTTCTAATCTTGAAGATTTCTCAAGAAATCTTTTCATTGCATCATTTCTCAAGCCAGGACTAGAAAATTTTCTCCTGGAAATATTTGCCTCAAGTTTTCTAGCTAGATTTTTTTCAGACCAGAGAATGCTAGAATCAAAAAACAGTTAAGTCATCACAAGTTTGTTGCTTATTTCAAATTCTGATTCTTCTCTAATAGGCTTGATGATGTTAAATGTAAGATTCTTGGATAGTTATCTACACCATGTGTTCTTTTCATGTCTTATTGAATTCAGCAGGAGACAATGAATAGGGGGTGTTTAGTAATCTCACTCAAGCCAGTTGGCACACTGGATTTGCTGAAGTAATATTACTCAAATTATAAGTGCAAAATTAAATTTATGATGGCCTAAAAGTAAAAACAAACAAAATATGATATATTCATACCATGGAATATTTGGCAATAAGAGATGTAGGGAAAATATATGTGGCAACACAGATTAACCTTAACAGCATCATACTCAGTGAAAGAAACTTGTCCACACGTTGTATGATTCAATTTATAAGAAATTTCCAGACAGGAACATTTCCAGAGAGAGACAGAAAATAAATTGATTGTCTAGCACTCACTGAAAGTGGGAGTGGGGCATGAAGACTGACTGCTAATCAATTTTTGGTTTCTGTGGAAGGCAATAAAAATGTTTCAGAATTGCATAGTGATAATGAGTACACAAATATGTGACTACACCAAAAATCACATATTCACATTTTATCTAGATGCATAACAGGATATTTGAAATATATCTCAATAAAACTGTTTATAGAAAATTAGTAACTAGAGTCAACAAAATATGAAAACAAGTCTTTGATTTAAAACAAAATAAACAACTAGTAGAATTAACATAGTAAAATAGCACCTTACCAAAAGCAATATATAAATACAACACAATTCCCATCAAAATTTCAACACAATTATTTACAGACCTTGAAAAATAGTACTCAACTTCATATGGAGAAAGGAAAAACCAAGGATAGATTTAAAATCTTGTACAATAAAAGGACTGTTAGAGGTATCACCATCTCTGATTTCAAGCTGTACTACAGGGCAACAGTTATAAAAACCACATGGTACTGGCATAAAAACAGACAGGTGATCAATGGAATCAAATTGAAAACACAGAAGTAAATTCACATACCTTCAGACACTTGATTTTTGACAAAGAAGCTAAAGTCATATAATGGGGGGGGGCGGGGGGAAGAAAACATCTTTAACGAATTGTGTTGGTCTAACAGGATGTCTGCATGTAGAAGAATACAAATAGATCCATATTTATCACCCCACACAAAGACACACCAAAGAGAAGAGAAAGTGGGGAACAGCCTTGAACATACAGGAGACAAGTTACTAAACAGAACACCAACAGCCCAGGCACTAAGAGCAACAATTAATAAATGAAACCTCAGAAAACTGAAAAGCTTCTATAAGGCAAAGGACACCTTCAATAGGACAAAACAGAAGTCTGCAGAATCGGAAAAGATCTTCATCAACCCTACATCTAACAGAAGGCTGATAACCAAAAATATATACAGATCTTAAAAATTAGACATCAAGAAACCAAATAACCCATTTTAGAAATTGGGGTACAGGTATAAATAAAGACTTCTCAACAGAGGAATCTCTAATGGCCAGGGTACACTTTAATAAATTTTCAACATCCTTAGTCATCATGGAAATGCAAATCAAAACAACTGAGATTCCATCTTAAATCTGTCAGAATAACTAAGATCAAAAACTCAAGTGGTAGTTCATGCTGGCAAGGATGTGGAGCAAAGGGAGCACTCCTCCATTGCTGGTAGGAGTGAAAACTTGTACAACCACTTTGGAAATCAATTTGGCAGTTTCTTAGAAAATTGGAAATCGTTCTACCTGAAGAGTCAGCTATACCACTCCTGGGCACATACTCAAAAGAAGACACTTGGTCAACTATGTTCATAGTAACCAGAAACTAGAAACAACCTAAATGTCTCTCAACCGAAGAATGGATAAAGAAAATGTGGTACATTTACACAATGGAATATTACTCAGCTATTAAAAACAGTGACATTATGAAATTTGTAGGCAAGTGGATGGAACTAGAAAAGATCATCCTGAGTGAGGTAACCTAGACCCATAAAGACAAACAGGGTATATACTCACTTACAAATGGATAGGAAACATAAAGTACAGGATAACCATCCACAGACCAAAAGAAGCCAAATAACAAGGAGAGCCTAAGGGAGGTTGCTTGAATCTTTCTCAGAGGGGGAAATAAAATAGACTTGACCATGATTGGAGGAAGGGACCTGGGTGAGAGAGAGGGTCATGAAGGAAACAGGAAGAATCAAGTATAGGGAGGATGCAGTGAGTGAGAACTAGGAGAGAGAATTGGAATCAGTGGTGGGGTGGTCATCTATGGGATGAGGTAGACACCCAGAACGATGCAAATTCCCAGGAACCTATGAGGGTGATCCTAGCTAATACTCCAAGCAATAGGAGATATAGAGCCTGAAATACTATCCTTCTGTAACCTGGCAAGACTTTCAATGGAGGGATGTGGACACCAACCCAGCCACAAAACCTTAGACCCACAATTTGTCCTGCCTACAAGATGTACAGGTATAAAGGTAGAGTAGAAATAGAGGGAATGGCCAACCAATGATTGGTACAGCTTGAGACTCAAGCATGAGAGAGAGCCCACCCCTAATACTATTAATGATATTTTCTTGTACTTGCAAACAAGAGCCTAGAATAACTGTCATCTTGAGAAGCTTCACCCAGCAACCGATGGAAACAGATTCAGAGAGCCATACTCAACCGTTAGGTAGAACTCAGGGAATCTTGTCGAAGAGGGGGAGGAAGGACTGAAGGAGCCACTGAGGTGAAGGACATCACAAGAAAAAGTACAGAATCAACTTACTGGGCCCATGTGGACTCACAGAAACTGAACTGCCAACTGTCAGCATGATATGGGACAAACCTAGACCCTGTACACATATGTAACATATGTGCAGCTTGGTCTTCATGTGGGACCTTAACGCTGGGAGCATTGCCTGCCTTTTGATCCTTTTCTCCTAACTGGGCTGCTTTGTCTAGCCTCAGTAAGAGAAGATGCACCTAGTCCGACTGCAACTTGAAATTCCAAGGAAGGTTGATACTCATGGGAGGCCTCTACTTCTCTGAGAAGAAAGAGAAAGGGGATGTACAGAGAAATGGTGAGAGGGAAGAACTGGGAGGAAAAGAGGGAGAGGAAGCTGAGGTTAGGTTGTAAAGTAAGTTTTAAAAAAGAAATAACTATGGTTCTTTAATAAGGGACTAAATACAAAGATCCTTTTAGAATGGGTATCGTAATTTTAAAGTACTATTAAACTCTAAAGTAACTATAAAGAATTTATAATAGCAACAAAAAGATGATTGATGTTTTCATTAGCATCTCTAAAGAACAAAGTTGGAAATTTTCAGGAAATAATTCAATTAGTTAATTTTTCCCCTGATTTTTTTTTTAATCTCTCAGGATTTTCAAAAGGCAGTAGCCAGTGGATCAGGGGAGTATATATGAGAGAAAGGAGGTAAATGAAGCATAGAACTGGAGCTTTCTGTTAGCTGGACCGTGTTGGTCATTTTATAAAAAAGCAGAATTTGGCAACAGGGTCCTAATGATACCTTCACTCCAAAGCACTGCAGTTTATGAGGAGTACTAAGAAATTGATTCACAGTGAAAGTAAGCACTAAGGACTTGCCATGTTAGCTCTCCTGTCCTCAAACCTTCAGAAAACGTTTTATGTCTGGAGGAGTCTTAGAGCAAAGCTACGTAGGTATTTTCCCCATAGCATCTTCATTAACTATCAACTCCAACAGATGTCCAACCCAGAACAGGTTATAAAAAACATTTAACAAGTAGTATCAAACAGCCCTAGAGTAATCGGGACAGTCATTAACTACAGACTAGAATAGAGTCTTTACAACTGGATGTTGGGGCACATGCTGTAGCCCCAGTTAGTGAGGAAGTTGAAGCAGAGTTAAAAGTAGACGGACAGCCTGGGCAAATTCCTGAAATTTTTTTTTTCAGAATTAAAAAATAATGGCAAGAGAAAACAGCAAAGATAATACACAGTAAACTCTTATCCGGCAAAAGTCAAGGTCTATTTGAAAAGTGTAGCTCTTAGCCACTGAGCTATCTCTCCAGCCCTGATTCCCTTCTCTTTTTACTTACTTATAACTCTCCATAGATTTAACAATCCCTAAGATCTTTAGGCCCTAATTATAACCAAACTACTAGTTATCCCATAGTGGTTTGAATGGGAATTCCCTCCTTGGTCTCAGGTATTTAAACAACCAGTCCCCCAAACTGGTGACGTTGTTTGGGGACATGGTGTAGCCTTGATGGAGAATATACTTCCCTGGAGGTGGGCTTTAAGAGTCCATAGACACATACACATTCACATTTGCTTTCTCTGCTTCCTATGTGTGGAAAAAGATGTCCTCTCACAGCTTCCTGTCCCCGCCTCTCAGCCTTCTGCTTACTACCATATTTTCTCACTCTGATACATGCAAACCCCACGAACCATAGGCTCAACTAAATTATCCCTTTCATAAGCTAATTCAGTCATGATGTTTGCCATAGCAAAAGAATATAATACAGGAGTTGGTACCAGAGAGTAGGCTATTGCTGTATAGAATGTGGCCATGCTTTGCTTTCTCTTTTTGGAGGAATTAAAAGATTTCAGAACTTTCATATAGAAAAGTTATTGACTTCTGTACTCCGAGTTTACCTGACTGATCTAGTCAGAACCTGAGAAGCAGTAGTCCTGAGAGCAATATAGACTGTAGAGGCTCAGCTCAAGAGGTTTTAGAGAGAGGACTGTTAGAGCTCAAGGCTGGGACAAATGGCTAATTGAGGTGTCCATTAAAGTATTAAAGCAGACACTGCTCACCAGGTTCTCCCTGAATCCTTCAGTTCCTATCTGCTACAAGGTCCTTCTGGTTGGCATACTCTAAAATTCTCTAGCCCAGGGGCTGGGCTGCCCTTCCCCTGGCTGCCCTTCCTTACATAATCCAGTCATTTTGGTTATCTGACCTTTTTTTTTTCCTTTTAGTCTAGTCTTTGCCTGGCCAGTCTTTTGGCCCAGTCCACCCCTCTTGGTCAGCAGCTCCTCTCCCCATCTCTTCCCTGGTCTCCTCACATGACCAGGCTCAGAGTCATATCCACTCTGGACTCTCTTGCCACGCACTCTGGTCGAGTCAGCGGAAGCCGAGAGGCTTAAAAGTCACTCATGAGGAAAAGAGTTTCAAGGAAGCTCTCCTCCTGGAGTCTGGCGTTCTCTTAATTCTCCATTCCCGCGTTAGTCTAGTGTATGGATCCACGTGCTCTCTTTCAGTATCATCTTATTATAAGTGCCTTTTAAGATTGAATTCTGACATAGCTAAAGCCTCAGTGTTCCAACAGTCCTAGAACGTCCTTGAGCTAGACAGTGACATTCAGAGTAGCCTCTGGTATTACACTATCAATAAAAGCCAAGTCGCTCCCATATACAGGAATTTACAATGGTTTAGAAAGTAGATCGGGCTGTGGTTTTAGAGTATTGCATTATTCATGAGATGGTTAGCTAGAACAGAATTCCCTAGTTAGAAACATGACTTGGGTGTGAAAGCCCTTGCCCTAGGAGAGTAAAGATCTCACACCTGGCTCCTAAGACTATAGCTGACCTTAGATAGGGCTGACTTTGTCTCAGTTATTTTATTGCCCAGTTCCTGCCAGTCTTTGCGTTTTCATTCCTCTGTTCTGTGTAAGAGTCATTAAGCATCCGGTTACCTCATTTGTACCTTGCGGGTATGTCACCCAACTTCCTTATTGTCTTCTGCATAAAAAGTCTGATGTTCGATTTGAAAAATTACATTCAGATCCAACACAAACTCTCCTGTGTGTGTCTGTTTGTCACTCATCCGACACTTTGCCCACCCGCAATGAGAGATCCATTCCATGCAGACAAAGGGGCCCAGAGGGTCTGCTGCACTCTCTCAGATGTCCCTACCTCTGGCTCTGTTCTTCCTTTTATCTATAATAAACATTTTCCTCCACCATGCCTAGGAGCAGTTGTGTCCTCCTGAATGTTGGTCAAAGTCAGGAAGGGAGAGAGGAGTGCATCTGCTTTGCTTGCTGCCCAGGTTCTACTGGACTACCTAAGGCTAACGTAGTACAGGCAGCTTTGGCTAAGGCTGGGATACAGATTCTGGAGGAACACCTGGCAGTTTGCAGCTCTTTGGGGTCAGTTTGCAGTCAGCAGTTCATTGGAGAGCTGTTGGGACAGATATAGACTGGACAGAAGGTAAAGTCGAGGAACTTAGGGGAATTTTTTTCATTTTGAGTGTACACTTGAAATTTCTAGGCCCAAGGTCTTGGTAGCTGGAGAGAGAGATCCCAAGACCAGGAGAAAGAGAGATCCCACCCTCAGTAATAGGCAGTAGTGGAGAAAGCTTAGATATATTAGTATTACCACTGTTTTTTAATCTGTATTGAAATCCACATCATAGAAAAAGCAGTAGACTCATGCCTTTGAGTAATAGCAAAAACGTGGGAACAAAAATTATTCTAAGTTAAAAGCATTAACATTTTTCCCTTTATATCTAGAGAGCTGGAAATACAGATTGGACAGAGATGTTTTTAGCACAATGAGAAACTTTAAGTCTATATCTAGAAGACAACCAAAGGAAATTTAAATTTTAAACTTGGGACTGATAAGAGCAGCAGTGCTTTACCAGGACTAGATTAATAGCTTATATAAACCTTTACTATTTTCATTTACTTTCATAAACTCTTATAACTTATATAAACTTCAAACCTTTTCTTTCCATCCAATCATTTTCCATAAGACAGGAGTGGCTGATTTTTGAAAGCAGTTGTTGCAAAGAAAGTTGCTTTAAGTAAAGGACTACTAAAGAATTACACTAAAACCTGTTTTGTGAGTTTCTCTCTTTTGGTGTGAAGTCTGCCGGCAAGACAAACTGTCTGTCTTTCTCAGCTGGAGACCTGGATTTAAAGTGAGGCCTGACTTTTACATATGAAATGACTTGACCAAGCAGCTATAGCCTTAGGGAAGGAGCTGGGAGCCTGCCACAGCCTGACAAAACTACAATTAGCCATCAATACCTTCAGAGCTGTGAGAAGGATAAATTATAGCAGGAAGTATAATCCAAATGGCTAAGTATCAATTAAAGTGACAGAGATTTAGTGCTACCTGGATGATTACTTCATGTCATTAGAGATGGCTTCGTTAGGGAACAGAGATCATAGGTGTCACAAAGAACAGCATTACATCTCAGCTGCTGCACAGGACAGCATTGGCCTTTGGCTGCCAGGCAAGAAAGGTTTGAGAGATTTTCCCGTGGAGAAGGAATTTGGGGAAACTGATATACCTTAAGGAGGCAGAGTAGAGCAGTCAACCCAGTGGTAGTGGTGTTTTCAGGAGAGTCCTGGCAATGGACAACATGGAGCAGTTTTTTCCCAGTGGTTAGAGCCACCAGAATCCAGGTGGAGTCTTCTGTGCCCCATAGTCTTCTTTGGAGACCTTAGGGCCACAGAGAGGAGTTGGCATTTCTGTCCATCACAGGAAGCTTTTTCAATAAACACTTTAAATGGCATATTCAGCAGAGCTCTAAAGAGTTTGAGGATCATTATTAAGTATACCTGAGCTAAGCAACGTTTACTTGTTTTTAGTTATTGCTTTAGTCTTAACCTTGAAGACATATACAGGAGGCTAAATGTAGTGGTTTAAAAGAAAATAGTTCCCATAGGCTCATAAGGAGTGGCACTATTAGGAGGCATGGCCTTGTTGGAGCAGCTGTGGAATTGTTGGAGGATGTCACTGGGTATATATAGATTTTGAGGTTTCAAATGGTCAAGCCAGGCCTGGTGTGGCTCCCTCTTCCTACTGTCTACAATCCAAATGTAAAGCTCATAGCTACCACTCCATCACCATGTCTGCCTTTGTCCCACAGTGCTACCTGCCATAATGACAATGGATGAAACCTCTGTAACTGTTAGCCAGCCTCAGTTAAATGTTTTCTTTATAAGAGTTTCCACGGTCACAGTGTCTCTTCACAGCAACAGAAACCCTAAGCCACTAAATAAAGCTTGTCCCTGAAAATGAATTACCGTAGTTCATATTGTACTTGTAGTTCCAAATACCATAAAAATTTGATCATTTATAAGGTGACTGACCAGTAACGTGCATGTCTTAATTATCTTTAATAGTTTACAAGTCAGTAGCTTTTATAAGATTAAAAATTTATAATTTTATGCCTGCTAAATTTGAGCCTTAAATTTTTGAATTGAAGATTTAATTGAAGATCCGTTCGTTAGTATCAAAATAAAACTTTAAGCCATAAAGTCCACAGAGAAAATGGAAAATTTAAAGGGCCATAGGTAGCATCCACAGAGAAATCAAGAACCTTACTTTTTTATCTTTTTATAGTGCACCATTACAGAACATCACAATTTCTTATAAGGCCCAGTTTATCCAAATAGCTAAACCTTAGTGAATTTAGCAAAGACAAAGAGGTTAGACATATATCTTCAAGTCAGTTATTGTTAACCTGAGTGGATCTTAGAATTTATAAACCTTATTTGTCAATATATCTTATGTTGTTCCTTATTTAAATTTTTCTAGAAGCATGGTGTTAAGCAGTTAGCAAAAACATAAGTAGTTAGACATACTCTAAGTCAGTTTCTGTCAACCTGAGTCTAACCTTTATAACCTTAGGAACTTATCATCACACAAATATCCATCCCAATCCAAAATACTTAATGCTTCCAGTTGTGCGCTTAGTCTAAAAGGAGATGCAATGATAAAGAAGTTTTATGGGTAATGCATTAGTTAGTTTATGCTCTGTTTTCATCTTACTCAAGATGGTGGTACAGTCACATTGCATGCACTCTGTATTAACCTTAATAAAGATGGCTGCCACCTACATGCTTCCATCCTATGAGTCCATTAGCCAAGATGGAGGCAAGTCACATGGCTGCTATCTAAAAACATCTATTTTCCTAAATCAGAGCTGTGTTCAAGTTACATGCACACTAAGTAGATCTATTTTTCTACATAAGAGTTGTTTACCATAAACAAATTAAGAGTCAACCTTTTGCTACAAATTTTAAGCTAACTTTTTGTTAAAGATTTTACAAATTCTTTAACCACCCCCAATGAACTTACAAATCCTGAGATAAAGAGTGTTCACACAACAGTCTTAAAATATTTGAGAGCAGAGCACAGAGAAATTGTAGAGATAAAAAATTTTAAAGAGTAGAAATTTACACACATGGTATATACTCACTGATAAGTGAATATTGGCCAAAAAAAGTAGATTACCTATGATAAAACCCACAGACTGTAAGAAGTTGAGGCTTTAATGAAATCTCTGAGTCTGAGGATCAAAAAAGAGAGAGGGCCACAAAACAAAGTTTTCTGGAGGGAGGGGCCAAATAGGCTCCGAGGGGAAGCTGACAGAGAATGGTGTGGAAAAGCCTTGCAGGGACAAGGGTTTCAAATGTAAACTCTGACTGAGGGAGGAGTCCAGTATCGTAGAGGCCATGACTGAGTAGAGAAGCTGTGGGACTGCAGGTCCTAGGAAGCAAGGGAGCTCCAGGAAGGAGCTGAGAAGAAAGGATGCAGAGGGGCATCAAGGGTCTTAGTGGATAGTTGCCCATGTGGTTGAGCTCTGGAGGATGTAGGAGGCTCCGGGAGCCTCTTGGTAAGAGAGGACACTTACCAAGTAGGCAAGGAGAGACAAATGGTTGGATCAGGTAGAGAGAAGAAGGGGCAGAAAAAAATGGATTCTAGAATTTAGGTTTAAATACGGTAGAAGACAGAAGCTAGCAGACACAAATGACCTGAGTATACCTTAGGAGAATCAAATCAGCTTTAGTTCAGGGAGGCTGAGCCCTTTGGAAGGGAGCTCATATATGCTATCCTAGTTTTTGGCACCAGATAAGTAAAAATGAGGACATGACCATTCCTAGGTATGGTTGAGGAAAAGGGTTTTATTTTAGATACGAGGGAGAGAACAGCCAGAGGCATCAGGAAAACTCTAGGCATATGGTCAGCAAAATTAACAGAGGTGATAAAAGGAGAGAGGGAAAGCAAGAGCCAGAGAAAAGAGAAGAGGGAGGGAAGAGAAGGCCAAGAGGATCAAGACACTTTAATCCATATCTTAAGGAGGAAAGACACACCTTTAATCTAAGCCATACCTCCTGCTGGAAGCCTATAAAAGGACATGCAAGATGGAAGGTTTTGTTGCTTGTATACATTATACTCCAACAGTTATTGAGGTGTGTGTGTGAAGAGAGAGAGAAACAGAGAGAGAGAGAGAAAGAAAGAGAGGGAGAGAGAGAGAGAGAGAGAGAGAGAGAGAGAGAGAGAGAGAGAGAGAGAGAGAGATTGAGTCCTCTGGAGAACCCTGACTAATGCAGATGATGCGCTCACTCTGCCTACCATTCACTACTATGCCCACCCCTTCTAAGATGGACTCTTATCTCTATGGAACTGCAAACCCAAATAAACTCTTCTATAACTTGCTTTTGGTTGTGGTGTTTAACATAGAAGCAGAAAATGAACTAATGCATAAGCCTTATACTTACACTAACAACCATTGTTAAGATTTGGCTGGTAGAATATAGGCTTAGTGGCGATATGAAACAGTTCTGGTTTCTCAATTATACAATATCCTAATAAGGGAATAGTATTAGTTTACATCAGACACCCTGATCTCTAGGTCTAAGGAATTGTTTTCCAAACTACACATTACACATTCAACTCTACCATATCGAAGACCCACTTGAACACTGCAATTACTTCAGGTGAAACACACACACACCTGATCTTAAAAAAAAAAAGTAAGGAAATAACATAAGCTTACACACAAATGTACTGATATAAGAAAAATGAATAACCAAGGCAACATAACTCCTCCAAAATTTACTATCCCTATAATGATGGTTTCTAGTGATTTATGGTTAGATGAAATCCTAAACAAAGAATTAAAAATAATGTTAATCCTACTAGGTAAGAATAAGACCACTATCACAAATTTTTGAGCCAAATTTGAAGCCAGCTTTATTAAATACTGACCATGACAATGGACATTGGCCAGGTTGATACCCTGGATTCCCAGAGCATGACCTCAAATTACATTAATCAGGTCCTTATAAAGGCAAAACCCACAAGGCTATGGTACTTTCCGCCTTGGTCCTATCGGGTGTAAGCATACATCCTGATATGCTTCCTGCCTACGTACCTCCTGCCTATGTGGGACCAAGCACATCCTGTGCAGCTGGGGAAACCAACCTTGTTTACAGAAGTGAAAGCATGTGGCTTGTTATCTTACATGAAAAACAAATAGTTCCCAGCATTCCAGGAACTTATCTGTCCTTGGACAAGTACAGCTTATAGGTTATAGGCATTTTTGCTTTATAGGCCTCTTAAGCACAGTGGTTTAAACTTAAAGCCAAACTTTAGTCCTCAAATTTGATTATAAGTATGTTCAAAGAAAGAACATCAGCTCTTGGTAGAGGACCAAAGAGAAGAATGAGATCAGGAAAGTGATGCAAGATATGAAAGAAGAATTCAACAAAGAACCACACTAAAGAAAACTCAAACTGAAATGCTAGAAATGAAAAGAACATTGTGATAGGAATGTTCAGTCATAAAATAGGAGTTACAAGATTTCTACAGGATTACAGATGACCTTGCTTGAATGTTTGCAGAGATAATCTGTCTCCCAAGATAATCTGTCTTGATTGAAGCATACAATTCAAGGAAAGAGTCTAGAGAACTGTATATAATCTACATGGCTGCAACAACCTCTCCATTTTCAGTACCCCATGCTGGCCCTAGAAAGAGCTGCAGCCAGCCCCTGTACAGCCATTCCTTTTCCCACAGGAGAGTGTTTGTCCTCTGAAATGAATAGTCCAGTCTGTTTAGATCAGAAACCTATCTCTTTTCTGCCTTCTGGCTCTTTACATTTCCTCAGAAATAAAATATTTGGTGCTAAAATCTAAGAGAGCTTCTGGAGTCTTTGCCCCCAAGCCTAGATGGGGGTGGCTCTAGGCCCTCTTTCTGGGACCTTTAGGATTTATCATCTTTGTCTACTCTTGGGACCTGTTCTTTCACAGCCTCTTAGAGTAGTGCACGTCTTGTCAATGAGACTTCTGGTTCTTGGGGCTTTATTGGAGTTCCCCCGACTTTATTGAAAATAGATTCCTTTTCTCATACAATATATTCTGATCACAGTTTCCCCTCCCTCTACTCCTCCCAGTTCCTCCTCACCTTCCCTCCCATCTGGGTCCCTTTCTATCTCTCATTAGAAAAGAACAGGTTTTTGAGAGATAACAAATAAAACAAAATAAAATATAAGATGAAAAAACAAAACAACAACAACAACAACAACAAAAAAACCCCCATCACATTGAGGCTGAACAAGGCAACTCACTAGAAGGAAAAGAGCCACAAGAGAAGGCACAAGACTCAAGAGACCCATTCATTCACATCCTCAGGAGTCCCATAAAAATACTAAGCTGAAAGCTATTTTATATATATATATATATATATATATATATATATATATATATATATATATATATATATATATATGAAGAGGACCTGGTGGAGACCCATGTAGGCCCTGTGAAAATTGCCTTAGTCTCTGTGAGTTCATATAAATATTGATCAGTTCATCCAGAGGGCCTCATTCTCCTGGCAGCTGAGTCCTTGAAAGACACTGATAGTTCTGGCTGTGGTGACCATGATCATCCAGCACCATTGTTGTGAGTCCCTGTAAGTCCACCTGACTAGTAGACCTACTAGAGAGTGTCCATCACTTTCATAAACTTCTCTCCTCCATTATCTCTCCTTCTCTTATAAAATATTTATATGTCTCTTATAAAATATTTATATGTCCCATATCTGTTTTCTTCTGACTTCCAGATTAGAGGCTAATTCTCCATCTGACCAGACCACATATCCAACACAACCAAATGTCAGGACAAGGTAATTTGTGAGACTGGTTAGTACCCTGGTTAGGTCTCAGGGAGGGGCAACTCCTCTCTGTCTTGACTTAAGACTCACTCAGACCAGGAGCTCCAGGAATCCTTCTCTATTTCACCTTCAGACTTGCTCAGTCAAGAGTTCTAAGAATTTTCCAGGGTTCCATAGTCTTTTGACCTCTGGAAACTATGAGATCGGGGATGCCCCTCCTACTTTCCAGGCCTGTTCAGTTAATCCCAAACTCAGGGGACACCCCAGGAGTCTAGATTCTGGCCCCTGCCTTTATCTTGATATGGATACCTTCTATGGTTCCAAATTGTCTGGCCAATAGAGACTCATTTAGCCTGTTTGTGGGATAACTTAAAGGAACTCCAATTAGGAGAATTAAGACCGATGACTCGTCTTCACCTTTCAATGCAAATGTGACCTCAGTATACACAGGACAATGACAACTGTTAACCAGAATTCACTTTGATTTTAATATCTTAATTGATTTATATAACTCCATAAAACTGAATAGACAATAGTCTCAAGCCCCTTATGAAGAAAACTTTTTTGTTGTTGTTCTCTAGGCCAAACCTCTCTCTGTAACTCTTGCTTCTCAAGTTTTTCTCTGCCACTGAGATCTTGGTTCCAACCTGCAAACAGCCAATGTCCCACCATCATCCAGTTTCAACCCTGCAGATGACCCTCTACTGTATAAGTACCCTAAAAATCTTCTATCAGTTCCTACACCAGCTCTCTTGATCATTTCCAGCCCCTATTTGCCCTTCCTCTTCCACATCACCTCTATCCACTCCCTCTACTACTTTAGGACATATGTTACTCTTGAGGCAGGTAATGGGATGGCTGCTCTGCCTGCTTCTACATTCTGTTCACCATAGTTGAGATGAACCCCATAGAGCAAAAACTGTGGTCCTTCTCAGAAAAAAAGTTTACATTACAAAAGAATATTTGTCATACTCTGCCAGATTTACTCACATGGCAGGGCATGCAGGGCATTTATTACACACTTACATCCACTATAATAGCAGATACAAAAATCACATATCAGGAAGATTGCCCAAGACCATGTTAGATAAGCTACACTAGGTAAATAAACCTTCTGCAGGGGGAGGAGATACAATTCCTGGAACTACCTGGCAAATGGCATGGTGACTCGACACTTTCAATTATAAGCACTTGCCTAGTAGAAGGCATACAAAAAATATTCAGTTGCAAACCTTGAAAGTTAAAAGAAATAACTCTGGGCCTATCATAGAACCATACTCCCTTTTTAAACTGAATTCTGGATGCTGTCACTAAACTTATCAATATAGACCCAAAAACCCCAGAAGGAGCCTTCTGTCACCATATCCATTTTATGGGACATCAGCCCCTCACATTAGATGCAAACTCCAAGAACAAGAAAGGTTCCCCTGACACCCCAGAATGAACTACTTGAAACCATGTTTAAGGTCTTTAAAAACAGATATGAGGAGATAAGAGAGAGAGAGAGAGAGAGAGAGAGAGAGAGAGAGAGAGAGAGAGAGAGAGAGAGAGAGAGAAATGGTAATATGAACCAGATTGAAAAGCTTAATTTCCATTTTTGGTCTTGGCCCTGGAGGGATGCCATCCCCTCTCTCCCATGACTCAGCACTCAGACGCAAGTTCCTGCTGAGCTCCTGCTTCAAATGTGAACAAATGGGCCATTGAACAAGAGAGTGTCCAGTTCCTGGCCTCTGAATCTGGCATACCCCATATGTGGAAAATAGGGACACTAGAAGGTGGACTGTCCATGGGGATTTCTTGAGGCTCCCTTACATGTGCCATGTACCCATAGAACCCATAGTATCCACCCATAGTATTAATATACAAGTTAAACACCCCCTGCCTGGAGAATCTGCCAGCTTGTCTGAACTCAGGGTAATAGGGACAATGATAGGGAGATAAATCTCTTTTGTCCTGGACACAGGACTCTCCATTTCTCTGCTAACCAAATGGCAGGGAACCATGCTCCCTTCCCTTTTTATAATTGTTGGAGTGCCTGGGGTCCCTATACATCTCAGAAGCCCCTCTTCACTCTCCTATCAATTTGGATCCTTATTTCTAACACATTCATTCATAGTTATGGCAAATTGACCCCTACCTTTTCTGGGACAAGACCTGGCCACCAAAATAAAAGCATCCTTTCACATACTCTCCATGTAGAAACAACTTTCATCTTACTCTTAACAATGGGACCAGACTCAGGTGGTAAGATAACATCTCCTAAACCTCTTCTCTTCCTATGTTACTCTCTATTCACCTGACAGCATGTGACACTGCTAACTCTTCTATAGCCTAGCATCACTCTCCTGTCTCTGTAAGACCCTTCCTCCTACATAGGACAAGTACAATGCTCCCTATCCACAAAACATGGAAAGGCTTAATACCCCAAAGCCCCAATTCATCAAATCCTTCTAGAAGGACTCCTAGTTCCCACACCCTACCCTTATAACCCACCTATCCTGGGGGTAAAAAAAAATCAAAACAAACAACAAAAGCAACAAACAAACAAACAGAAAACTAATGGGTTGTTCTTCCCAGTCTAAGACTCTAGAAAACTCAACAAAGGTATAGTCCCCGCTATCTCAGTACTCTCCAACCCTGCTTTTATCCATCCCTCCAAGCATGGCCTATTTTTAGACTGTTAACTTAAAAGATACCCTTTTTAACTGTATTGGACAGTCCTATACCTGGGCTTCCAGGACATCCTTCTCCTTCTTTGGTCAAGCCCTGCAAAATGACCTAGCTTCCCTAGACCTTTTTCCTAATTTTCTTCTGCAATATGTGGATGGCCTTATCCTCTGCAGCCTAACCCATAAGGACAAGCTTTGCCAATCCACAACTCTCCTCAATGCTCTGGGTTCCTGGAGTTATCAGGTGTTCCAAGAGCATGCACAGGTCTAAACCCACACTGTTCACTACCTAGGCCACCCACTCTCTAGGAGCCTCTCCATCCCCACTTCCTGGACTCAGGAGCTGGTAGTAGGCCCCTTGCCCAAGACAAAGAAAGAACTCATGGCTTTGCTAGACCTTTCAAGCTTTTTCCATACCAGGATACCTAATTCCTCATATATAACACACTCCTTCTATGAGGCCTCTAAAAGTCCTGTAGAGGAATCTCTCATGGCTCCACAGTCTCACCAGAGGCCCATAGAGCAGTTTAAATCTTCTCTCTATCCTGAGCCTCTACCCTGAAGCTCCTGGATACCCTCAGACCCTTCTTTCTTTTCCTTCAATTGAATCAAATCCAAGAGCTAACAGGAAAATATGTATTTCCTGCCTTTTGACAAAAGACTGTGATGATAGGCTATAGAAGAATTAGCAGTGTCACATGCTGTGAGGTGAATAGAGAGTAACATAGGAAGAGAAGAGGTTTAGGAGATGTTATCTTACCACCTGAGTCTGGCCCCATTGTTAAGAGTAAGATGAAAGTTGTTTCTACGTGGGGAGTATGTGAAAGGATGCTTTTATTTTGGTGGAGAGGTCTTGCCCATGTTCCTTTCCCTTTTTATAATTGTTGGAGTGCCTGGGGTCCCTATACATCTCAGAAGCCCCTCTTCACTCTCCTATCAATTTGGATCCTTATTTCTAACACATTCATTCATAGTTATGGCAAATTGACCCCTACCTTTTCTAGGACAAGACCTCATACTGATCAAAGGTAAAATCTTCCAAGATGAATTCTCAATTCTGAATATCTATGCTCCAAGTTCAAGGGCATCCATGTTCATTAAGGAAACTCTAGTAAAGCTCAAACCACACATTGCACATCACACAACAATAGTGGGAGACTTCAACACCCCACTCTCACCAATGAAAAGATCCTGGAAACAGAAACTAAACAGAGACACATTGAAACTAACAGAAGTTATGAAACAAATGGATTTAACAGATATCTACAGAACATTTTATCCAAAACCAAATGGATATACCTTCTTCTCAGCACCTCATGGTACCTTCTCCAAAATTGACCATATAATTGGTCACAAAACAGGCCTCAATAGATTAAAAAAAAAAATGAAATTATCCCATGCATCCTATCAGATCACCACAGACTAAGGCTGATCTTCAATAACAACATAAATAATGCAAAGCCAACATTCATGTGGAAGCTAAATAACACTCTACTCAATGATACCTTGGTCAAGGAAGAAATAAAGAAAGAGATTGAAGACTTTTTAGAGTTTAATAAAAATGAAGCCACAACATACCCAAACTTATGGGCCACAATGAAAGCAGTCCTAAGAGGAAAACTCATAGCTCTGAGTGCCTCCAAAAAGAAACTAGAGAGAGCATACACTAGAAGCTTGAAAGCATACCTAAAAGCTCTAGAACAAAAGGAAGCAAATTCACCCAAGAGGAGTAGAAGGCAGGAAATAATCAAACTTAGAGCTTAAATCAACCAAGTGGAAACTAAGAACTATACAAAGAATCACCCAAACCAGGAGCTGGTTCTTTGAGAAAATCAACAACATAGATAAACCCTTAGCCAGACTAACTAGAGGGCAGAGGGACAGTATCCTAATTAACAAAATCAGAAATGAAAAAGGAGACATAACAACAGAAACTGAGGAAACCCAAAACATCATCAGATCCTACTACAAAAGGCTATACTCAACAAAACTGGAAAACTTGGATGAAATGGACAATTTCCTAGACAGATACCAGGTACCAAAGTTAAATCAGGATCAGATTAGCGATCTAAAGAGTCCCATTTGCCCTAAAGAAATAGAAGCGGTCATTAATCATCCCCCAACCAGAAAAAGCCCAGGACCAGATGGGTTTAATGAGAGTTCTATCAGACATTTAAAGGAGACCTACTCTCAACTCTCCTCAAACTATTCCACAAAATAGAAATTGAAGGTACTCTACCCAACTCATTCTATGACTCACAATTACTCTGATACCTAAACCACATGAAGACTCAACAAAGAAAGAGAACTTCCAACCAATTTCCCTTATGAATATAGATGTAAAAATACTCAATAAAATTCTCGCAAACTGAATTGAAGAGCATATCAAAACGATCATCCATCATGATCAATTAGGCTTCATCCCAGGGGTGCAGGGATGGTTCAATATACGGAAATCCATCAAGGTAATCCACTATATAAACAAACTCAAAGACAAAAACCACATGATCATCTCGTTAGATGCGGAGAAAGCATTTGACAAAATCCAACACCCATTCATGATAAAAATCTTGGAAAGATCAGGAATTCAAGGCCCATACCTAAACATGATAAAAGCAATCTACAGCAACCAGTAGCCAACATCAAAGTAAATGGAGAGAAGCTGGAAGCAATCCCACTAAAATCAGGGACGAGACAAGGCTGCCCACTTTCTCCCTACCTATTCAATATAGTACTTGAAGTCCTAGCCAGAGCAATTAGACAACAAAAGGAGATCAAGGGGATACAAATTGGAAAGGAAGAAGTCAAAACATCACTATTTGCAGATGATATGATAGTATATATAAGTGACCCTAAAAGTTCCACCAGAGAACTCCTAAACCTGATAAACAGCTTCAGTGCAGTAGTTAAATATAAAATTAACTCAAACAAATCAGTGGCCTTTCTCTATACAAAGGATAAACAGACTGAGAAAGAAATTAGGGTAACAACATCCTTCACAATAATCACAAATAATATAAAATACCTTGGTGTGACTCCAACTAAGGAAGTGAAAGATCTGTATGATAAGAACTTTAAGTCTCTGAAGAAAGAAATCAAAGAAGATGGAAAGATCTCCCATGCTCATGGATTGGCAGGATTAATAGATTAAAAATGGCTGTCTTGACGAAAGTAATCTATACATTCAACTCGATTCCCATCAAAATTCCAACTCAATTCTTCACTGAGTTAAAAAGGGCAATTTACAAATTCATCTAGAATAACAAAAAACCTAGGATAGCAAAAACTATTCTCAACAATAAAAGACCTCCATTGGAAACACCCTGTCTGACCTTAAGCTATACTACAGAGCAATTGTGATAAAAACTGCATGGTACTGGAGTAGAGACAGACAGATAGATCAATGGAATAGAACTGAAGATGCAGAAATGAGTCCACAGACCTATGATCACTTGATCTTTGACAAGGGAGCTAAAAACATCCAGTGGACAAAAGGCAGCATTTTCAACAAATGGTGCTGGCACAACTGGCAGTTATCATGTAGAAGAATGCGAATTGATCCATTCTTATCTCCTTATACAAAGCTCAAGTCTAAGTGAATCAAGGGACTCCACATAAAACCAGAGACACTAAAGCTTATAGAGGAAAAAGTGGGGAAAAGCCTCTAAGATATGGGCACAGGGGAAAAATTCCTGAACAGAACAGCAATGGCTTGAGCTGTAAGATCAAGAATCAACAAATGGTACCGGAGGATCCAGCAATACCTCTCCTGGGCATATATCCAGAAGAAGCCCCAACTGGTAAGAAGGACACATGCTCCACTATGTTCATAGCAGCCTTATATATAATAGCCAGAAACTGGAAAGAACCCAGATGCCCCTCAACAGAGGAATGGATACAGAAAATGTGGTACATCTACACAATGGAGTACTACTCAGCTATTAAAAAGAATGAATTTATGAAATTCCTAGCCAAATGGATGGACCTGGAGAGCATCATCCTGAGTGAGGTAACACAATCACAAAGGAACTCACACAATATGTACTCACTGATAAGTGGATACTAGCCCAAAACCTAGGATACCCACGATATAAGATACAATTTCCTAAACACATGAAACTCAAGAAAAATGAAGACTGAAGTGTGGACACTATGCCCCTCCTTAGAAGTGGGAACAAAACACCCATGGAAGGAGTTACAGAAACAAAGTATGGAGCTGAGATGAAAGGATGGACCATGTAGAGACTGCCATATCCAGGGATCCACTCCATAATCAGCTTCCAAATGCTGACACCATTGCATACACTAGCAAGATTTTACTGAAAGGACCCAGATGTAGCTGTCTCTTGTGAGACTATGCCGGGGCCTAGCAAACACAGAAGTGGATGCTCACAGTCAGCTAATGGATGGATCACAGGGCTCCCAATGGAGGAGCTAGAGAAAGTACCCAAGGAGCTAAAGGGATCTTCAACCCTATAGGTGGAACAACATTATGAACTAACCAGTACCCCTGAGCTCTTGACTCTAGCTGCATATGTATCAAAAGATGGCCTAGTCGGCCATCACTGGAAAGAGAGGCCCATTGGACACGCAGACTTTGTGTGCCCCGGTACAGGGGAACGCCAGGGCCAAAGGGGGGGAGTGGGTGGGTAGGGGAGTGGGGGTGGGTGGGTAAGGGGGACTTTTGGTATAGCATTGGAAATGTAAATGAGCTAAATACCTAATAAAAAATGGAAAAAAAAAAAGAATCAACAAATGGGACCTCATAAAATTGCAAAGCTTCTGTAAGGCAAAAAGGCACTGTCAATAAGACAAAAAGTCCACCAACAGATCAGGAAAATATCTTTACCAATCCTAAATCATATAGGGGACTAATATTTAATATATATAAAGAACTCAAGAAGATGGACTCCAAAAAATCAGATAACCCTATTAAAAAATGGGGTAGAGAGCTAAACAAAGAATTCTCAACTGAGGAATACCAAATGGCTGAAAAGCACCTGAAAAAAATGTTTAACAACCTTAATCATCAGGGAAATGCAAATCAAAACAACCCTGAAATTCTACTTCACACCAGTCAGAATGGCTAAGATAAAAAATTCAGGTGACAGCAGATGCTGGCGGGATTGCAAGCTGGTACAGCCACTCTGAAAATCAGTCTGGCATTTCCTCAGAAAATTGGACATAGTACTACTAGAAGATTCAGCAATACCTCTCCTGGGCATATACCCAGAAGATGTTCCAACTGGTAATAAGGACACATGCTCCAATATGTTCATGGCAGCCTTATTTATAATAGCCAGAAGCTGGAAAGAACCCAGATGTCCCTCAATAGAGTAATGGATACAGAGAATGTGGTACATTTACACAATGGAGTAATACTCAGCTATTAAAAACAATGAATTCATGAAATTCTTAAGCAAATGGATGGATCTGGAAGATATCATCCTGAGTGTGGTAACCCAATCACAAAAGAACTCACATGATATGCACTCACTGATAAGTGGATATTAGCCCAGAAACTTAAAATACCCAAGATACAATTTGCAAAACACAAGAAAATCAAGAAGAAGGAAGACCACAGTGTGGATACTTTGTTCCTCCTTAGAATAGGGAACAGAATACCCTTGGAAGGAGTTACAGAGACAAAGTTTGGAGCTGAGACAAAGGGATGGACCATCCAGAGACTGCCTCACCCAGGGATCCATCCCATAAACAGCCACCAAATCCTGACCCTATTGCATATGCCAGCAAGATTTTGCTGAAAGGACCCAGATATAGCTGTCTCTTGTGAGGCTATGCCGGGGCCTAGCAAACACAGAAGTGGATGCTCACAGTCAGCTATTGGATGGATCACAGGGCCCACAGTGGAGGAGTTAGAGAAAGTACCTAAGGAGCTGAAGAGGTCTGCAACCCTATAGGTGGAACAACAATATGAACTAATCAGTACCCCCAGAGCTCGTGTCTCTAGCTGCATATGTAGCAGAAGATGGCCTAGTTGGCCATCATTAGGAAGAGAGGCCCCTTGGTCTTGCAAACTTTATATGCCCCAGTACAGGGGGAAGCCAGGGCCAGGAAGCGGGAGTGGGTGGGTAGGGGAGCAGGGTAGGGGGAGGGTATAGGGAATTTTCCGGATAGCATTTTAAATGTAAATGAAGAAAATATCTAATAAAAATAATAAGTATTTGTTTTATCATATTATCAGTTGCTCTGGCTCTGAGCTTTTGAGGCCTGCCTGGGGAGGAAAATTGGTTGCCCTTTTTGTATTGGGCACTACTCTCCAGGATTATTCTTTTATAGACTCTCTTAATAGTTCACACCTAGCTGAATTCCTCTTCCTCGGAGGAGAAACTGAGTAAGTGAGATCCTGAAACAGGCTTTACTGGGTTGTAAAATAACCTTCTTGGGCTATGGCCTATGCATGGGGTGCCTTAGTAATAAGAGGGGACATGAGCCATTCTAGTAACCATTGTATTTTATTAAATTTTTTAAACAAATATAACAAAACAATTTCTCTTCTTTCATAAAAGTAATTTCAAGATTTTTAAGGTTCCATAACTATCAGTTTAGGAAAATAAAGAGAGGAAAAATATTAATGAAAAGTTAACAATAGGGAAACTTCATGCATAAGATAAATGAATAAATTCATACTATTGGTATTTCTGCCCAGCCCTGACAACTGCTGTCAGAGGTCCTCAGTGGAATAATGCACAATTCAAAAGATTCTCTAGATCTTGCTTGCTCAAAGGAGGGATTTTGGCGACTTCAAAGTAGGTCCTGCAAAAGGAATAGTGGTCTGCTTAGAGGAAAGTAAGCCAAACAAACAAACAAACAAACAAAAAACCAAACCAAAACAAACAAACAAACAACAACAACAAAAAAAAAACAGGCTCCACAGGAGAAATGGCCAGTTAGAGCCTCTGGCTTCCACTGTAGAGTAGAAAGGAAGGTGCAAAGCTCCCGAATCCTCTGTTTAAAGTGAGATTTGTCTAGGCCCAGTATTTTAACGGTTTCTTATGAATGAGTATAAACTCCACTTTAACTGTAGTTTGGCACTTACTCTTCAGAATACTTCTCAAACACATTCTTGAGGATACTATGGGATCGGAAGTTCAGCAAATGGTTTAACTTCCTGACCAAGATATGGAGTTCTGCCATCTTGTACCCAGTGAAATATTCCAGTGTAGGAACCTGACAAAAAGAAGACCGAGCATTAACTTCTATTGTTGGAAGTATCCCCTGACTTCAAGTATGCTTTTCAAGTCTAAACATCCCATCTCTGGTTTAGGCAGGGAAATACTCAAATCATTTCAAATACTCATACAGTATAGAGACTGACCAAAAATTATAGGCTAGCACCTAAAAGAATAAGTTATAAGCACAAACTTCCAAGATGATTATGTTCAAGTGTTATCATTTATGTTAGTCCTAATTAACTAGCCCAAAATAGTTCAAGGATGCTAGAATCCACCAAAGACCAAGGAATAGGTTTTAGAATTTTATCCTAAACATATCATACTTATTCCTTTAGTGCCTCACATCTTTTCAGTTAATACTTTGTCCACATTAAATATATCCTCTCACAAGTTTCTACTCATCTTTCAAGACTGAGCTTAAAAATTACCCTTGTACTGTGGACAGAGAGTGAAGCATATGAAAGTAGACAGGAAGGATGCTAAGGATGAAAAGCTTTAAATGAGGATGGTGGTAGGGGTACAGGAAAGCAAATGTGAAGGTGTTTGTTAACTAAAATTAATAATGTATGAAAAAGCCATATAGAAACCCAGTATGTTGTGAGCCAATGTTAAAATATAATTTTAAAAAGATTTTAAACAACAACAAAAAAGTATTGAAAGCTGCAAGGAAAACAAACAAAAACAAAAACTGAAGTCATGTATAAAGGAAAATCCATGAGAATAACAGCTGACTTCTCAATGAAAATTTGAAAACTAGAAGGTCCTGGAATAATGCATTCAAATTCCCGAAAGACCATGATTGTCCATCTTGACCATACTAAAAAATATCTGCTATAGTTAAAGGAGAAAGACAGACTTTCCAAGATACAAATATCTCTAAAAATATCTTCAACAAACTAAATGTAAAGAAAATGTAGGAAACAATGTTTCGGGCTGTAAAGAGCAATGAACATAGCCAAGAAACTGAGGACAGAAACACAAAGCCATAATTACTAAGATACAAAGTACCGCTTGAAACACAAACAATAATTCCAAAATCAACAACACAATGGCCACAATTAACAGAAACATTTCAAAAATAGCTTTAAATATTAATGACCTCAATTTTCCAATCAAAAAATACTGGCTGGCTGAACAGAAGAAACCAAAATCCACCTATTAAGAAACACAGCTTTAAAGATAGTCACCACTGTGAATTAAAGACAGACAAAATACTCTAACCAAGTCGGAGCAAGAAGCAAGGAAACATTATGATTATTATAATACCTGACAACACAGACTCCACACCAAAAGTAATCAGAAGAGATAAAGAGCAACAATTCATTCTAATCAAGGGAACAGTTAACAAAAAAAATATTACTATCCTATATATGCATCAAACCCTGGGGTACACAATATCATTTAAAAAATTACTGCTGAATTTAAATACAGATTAACTGCAACCCAATAATAAAAATTATAGGTGGCTTCAATATCCCACTTTCTCCAATAGACAAGTCATCTGCACAAAAACTAAACAGAAAAGTATCAGAAGTAAATAACAGCATATATCAAATACAGATATATATAGAGTATTCTACCCCAACACTAAAGAATACCCATTCTACTCAGTAGCACATGGAAGCGTCTCTAAAATAGATCACATCCTGGGGCACAAAACAGATCTTTAAAAAATCAAAAAGATTGAAATCCTTCCTTGTATCTTATCTGACCACAATGGAATAAAACTTAAAATTGACAGCAAAAAAACCTCTCCAATAAATATACAAAGTCAGGGATATTAAGATACTCATTGCTTAATGATTAATGGGTTAAAGAAGATATCAAAAGATATTTTCTAAGAACTAAATAAAAATGAAACCAAAACACAAGAAAACCTCTGGGATGTAATAAAAGTAGTCCCACAAGGGAAATTTATATCTCTAAGTGTCTGTTTTTAAAAGATAAAAACCAGAAAGAACATTAATAAATATCTTACTGACAAAACTCAAATTTTTGGAAAAATAAGAACAAACTAAAACCAAACCCAGTTGATAGCAAAAATAAAATAAAATAAAATAAAAATCAGAGCATAAACCAATGAAAAAGAAAAAAAAAACCAATACAAATAATCAACAACCTAAAAACATTTTTTTGGTTTTTTTGTTTGTTTTGGTTTTGGTTTTTTAGAAGATAAACAAGATTGACGGGCCCATGGACCAACTAATTAAAATAAAGAGAGGACCTGAATGAACAGAATCATAAATGAACAGGGAAATACTACAATGGATACCAGAGAAAGTTAGAATGCTCTTAGGGAAATATTTTTTAAACCCACACTCTATTAAGCTGGAAAACCTAAAATAAATGGGTAAGCTTCTATATTCAGCTACAATTAGACCAAAAAGTCAAGTATCTGAATAGATCCATAACAAATGAGAAATTGAAATAATAATAAAAGGTCTCTCAGCACCCCTTCAAAAAGGATTCACCAATGGAATTCTACCAGACACTCACAGTTCTACAACTAATCTTTCTAAAAGCATTTAAAAAATGTATTCAAAAAAAGTATTCAAAAAAAATTAAAAAAAAAAATAGAACCAGAAGGAAGGTTGAGAAGCACTGTCTTACAGAATGTAGGGCTACAGGGAATATACTTCAACACAATAAAAGCTATCTATGAGAAACCATAGCCAACATCATCCTAAATGAAGAAAAACTTGAAGCAATCCCACTGGAGTCCAGAATGAAACAGGTATGTCCATCATCCCCACTCCTTTTTAATATTATACACAAAATTAGAGCAATATGACAAAAAATTAGAGGGATACAAGTGAGGAAATAAAGTATCAAACTATCCTTATTTGCAGATGATATGATAGGATATAATAGAGAATCTGAAAATTCTATCAGAAAACTTCTAGAAATGTTAAATAAATTCGGCAATGTGGTACAATACAGAATCAACTTTTTATAAATCAGCAGTTTTTCTAACACTAGCCACAACATCACAGAAAGGGAGATTATGAAGTGTCTAGAAATAAATGTAACCAAGGAAGTAAAGAACTCTACAATGACAATTTTACACCCCTGAAGAATGATACAGAAATAGACACTAAAAATAGAAAGATATGGCATACTCATGGATTTGTAGAACTAATTTTGTGAGAGCCACTCATTTTACTAAAGCCATTTACAGTTTTGGTGCAATCAAAATCAAAATCCCCAATCTCATTCTTCACAGAAAGAGAAAAATAAAAACCCTAAAATTCACATGAAACCACAGAAGACCCTAGAAAGCCAAAATAATCCTGAGAAAAAGAACAACATTGAAGGAATTACACTGAAGGTATTAAGATATATAACAGAGCAATAGTAATAAAATCAATATGATACTGGCACAAAAACAGACATGTAGACAAGTAATGATATTGAAGACACAAATATGAGTACACATAACTTCAGCCACTTAATATTTGAAAAAGATGCCAAAAACATAAACCAGAGAAAAGAATACATCTTCAACAAATGATTCTGGGAAAACTGACTGCCCACATGCTGAATACATCTAACCCATACTTATCACTTTGCCTAAAAGGTAACTTCAAATGGATCAAAGACCTAAACATGAAACCTAGAACACCAAGACTTCTGGGAAAAAAAGAGAAGTAGTACTCTATACAGTGTACGTGTGTAGAAAAGACTTCTGGGAAAAAAAGAGAAGTAGTACTCTATACAGTGTACGTGTGTAGAAAAGACTTCTGGGAAAAAAAGAGAAGTAGTACTCTATACAGTGTACGTGTGTAGAAAAGACTTCTGGGAAAAAAAGAGAAGTAGTACTCTATACAGTGTACGTGTGTAGAAAAGAACTTCCTGACTAGGATTCTACTTGCTCCCCAAGTTAAGGCCAACAATTGACAGCATGACTTCATAAAACTATAAAGCTTCTGCACAAATTTAGAAATAATCACCTGGAAGAAGAGGACACCCACAAAATGGAAGGTCATCTTTGCCAGCTATACATCTAACAGATTAACATCCAGAAATATGTAAAGAGTCAAAAATCAACTAGTCAAAAATGAATGCCTCATTCAAAAAAAGGGCTTAGGACCAGAACAGAATATTGTCAGAAAAAGAAAAAAATGGTTAAGAAACACCTCAAAAAATGTTCATCATCCCCAGTAATTAGGGAAATGGAAATAAAACAATTTTGAGATTTCATCTTACCCCAGGTATAATGCAAAAGATTGGTAGAAACATGAAACACTTAAAACTGCTAGAAAAAAATACATTTGGTGGCAGTCTACCAAACTGTCTATGTAGCTTCCTCAGCATTCAAAGGCTTGCTAATCACGAGTGGCTCAGAATTTCTAGGTAAGAGGTCTTAGGAGTGGATCAAAAAGTGCATTGTTACCATATTGTCTCTCCTTTGATTATATTTTACACATCTGTAAGAATTCAAAGTTTTCAAAGTTACTTTTCTCTACAATGTTTTACAAAATTGAGGAAAGGATCAAGTATGAATTCTAATTATAGGTATCTACAAGTGTTTGGAGGCTTTCTACCTGAAAGGTAGCGATACAGGCATGGCCTGTTATCCAAATGGACAGATCCTTGCACTAGCCTACAGCCTCTGGGTCAGTGTTTCTCACTCTGTGTGTGTGTGTGTGTGTGTGTGTGTGTGTGTGTGTGTGTGCCTGTGTGTGTACCTGTGTGTGTATCTTGTGTGTGTACCTGTTTGTGTGTGTACCTGTGTGTATACATGCACAACTCATAGGAGAATTTTCAGGTATCCTGCGCTATCATTGTCCACCTTATTACTTTGAGACAGACTGTCTCACTGACCCTCAAGCCAAGCTGGCAGCCAGCAAGTTTCCAATGATTCTCTTGATGCCCCTCCCCAACTTCCCCCAACACACACACACACACACACACACACACACACACACACGACTAGGGGCACAATCAAGCCTGGTTACATGTAGCTTTTTACATGGGTGCTGGGGATTTGAACTTAGAACTTAGTGCCTGAGCCACCCCATCTATTTACACAATTGCTGAGATTCCTCATATAGAGGGCCAAGATGAAAGAGGCTGCAGCTAGCTTTGAAGGCCTCTCTTCAATATACTCATATTCTTGCAGGGTCATCTCACAGATGAAGCGGGATAAGGTTAGTGTCTTCATGCTAGCATGGATGCACTAAAGGAAACAAGAAGAATGGTTAGCAATCAATTCAGAAAATCAGTCGCAGGATGAAGAATCTCTTTCAAGTTATCTCATCCCTAGTCCACATGGCTCTCTGCTTGAACAATGTACTACTTCTGCCCTTTTGCAGACTCCTGCCTACAAAAATGCAGACATTCTAGGAGAAGCTTATGGTACTGGCATGGCGGGGGAGGGGGGGTTGAGATCTTTAAGGCTCCTAAACAACCAAGTGACTCTTCTTGCTATAGTAGTCATCCTTTGATGGGTCACAGTCTCCTAACTGACTCTGCACATAGCCCTACACTCTAGGAGATGGTTCATGCTCCAAAACATTCTGTTCCTTCTTATGTTTGAAAAAAAATTGTAACTTATAACACACATAAAAACAAACATAAAACAATTGAAGAACACAATGAATAATTTTAAGGTGATATTCCTCTATAACCAATATTCAACTAAGGAAAATAAGATTGCCAACATTTCCCCAAAATGTATTCATCCTTTCCTGATCAAAGAATATTTTTTACCTCACCCTCTACTTTGCCCCTATTCCAAAACCTTATAGCTACACCACAGAAATCTATGATATACACCACCCCAAGTATCTGATAATCTTTCACCTAGAAGTCTGTCAGACACTCTGGATATAGAAAAAATAGTCCACAAATCAAAATAACTTAGCTGTGTCTCCCCATTACCGAAGCATATCTACGCAGAAAATTATATGCTGTGGGAATATTGATGTCAAAGTTGAGAGTTTGCAGGATGCTGCTTTCCAAAGATACCATATCACTCTTTTCATACATATCTTCACAAATGAACAGGAACTCTGACAGAGAAGGGGGATAGGATTCCTGTGGATGGAAAGAGACACAATCATACATATATATTTAGTCTCTCTTTTAGTCTCTAATTATGAAAAAAGGAAAATAGGGAAAGGAGTGAGGGATAAGAAGGAATTGACCACATTTCTAGACAGAGACTTTCAGGGCATATCTGAGCTGGTTTTAATTCATTTGAATGCCTCAACAGAAAGGAAAAAAAGAAAACAGTAAAAAGAGAAGAGTTTGCTGACCTAAATTCTACCAGAGGGCAGGGCTAAAGGTTATAGGTACTTACATGATGCTAAAAAACAGCCTAACATGTAATAGCGTCTGAGAGTAGGAATGGGCCTTCCTGATGGGTGAGAATAGAACTCAGAATAGAGAGAGCCAAAGCCTGCTATGAGAAAGGAATGTAAGGAAGCCAAAGAAAGATGAGCTAGAGATAGAAAAAAATATGCATGGCAGGATGGAGAGGAGCTGGGAGTAAAAGTGTGCTGTGAATACCACTGTGCCGAGAGTGCCTTCTTATCCCCTGTTCTCTAGAGACTGGACACTGGTTTGAGGAAATCATGAGGGTATAAAAAACCCTTGATGTTTTTACTCAACTTAGAGCTCACTGTACACTCCAGCCTTACTTTCCTCTTTACCTCCTTGCTGTCCTTCCCTCCTCTCTCTTCCTCCCCCTCCATTCCTCCTCCCCTTATGAAATCATCAGGTTCACATACCCCTATATTACTTG
This sequence comes from Mus musculus, assembly GCF_000001635.26. Taxonomy (NCBI): domain Eukaryota; kingdom Metazoa; phylum Chordata; class Mammalia; order Rodentia; family Muridae; genus Mus; species Mus musculus. The sequence continues at coordinate 177,869 of NW_019168532.1, forward strand.
TTCCTTTTCCCACATTCATCCTAATTCCACACCTCCCTTAAAAATTCTTTCGGCTCACTTGTATAGTGAGTGATAGTCCCCGCTCTTGCTCCCTCCTCCCATGTTCCATCTTTACTTTCCTGTTTTTTGTTTTCTTGTTGTTGTTGGTTTTTTTGGTTTTTTTTGTTTTTGTTTTTGTTTTTGTTTTTGCAGTTACTTCAAGATATATTCACAACTGAAGATTTGGAGTTAAAAAGCAGCAAATCAGAGAACACATGGCATCTATCTTTTTTTGCTTGGGATACCTTACTCAAGATACTATTTTCTAGCCCCATTGCTTTACCTCCATTTTTCACGATGCATTTTTCTTTACAGCTGAATAGCATTCCATTGTATATACATACTGTTTTAATCATCCATTCAACGATTGAAAGACATTTAGATTGTTTTCATTTCCTATTCTGAATAGAGGCACAGATGCATTGTTAAACATGCTATTTGTGACGTAGGAATATCAAGTCCTTAGGATATCTGCCAAGAAGTGGTATAGGTAGGTCATAGAGTTTATTTGTAGCTTTTTATTTATTTGAGGATTTTCCAAGCTTAATTACAGAATGGCTATACCACTTTTATTCTCGCCAATAGTGAATGACGGTTCCCCTTTTCCCCATATGTTCTCTAGCATTTATTGTCATTTTTTTTTTTTTTTGGTAATGCTCCACCAAGAGCCACAGATTACCTACCAAACTTCTCAGAACCAGGCAGGAGAAATCTCTTTTCAAGCTGTTGGTCAAGACAGTCCAGAAGACTACCAAGACAATATAAGCTACTGCTGTTATGCTTGCGTGGCTCCCAGAGATTGAAAGAAAGTATCTGTTGCTGGAGACATCACACACTTTGGAAACATATAACTTTGGATGGAGAATTCGAGATGGATCTGGCCTGAAAACTTCCTCCCTGAAGTCTAGTTTTCATAGTACCAGAAGCAATCAACAGTCTTACCCAGGTATGATACTTGTAACCCACACCAATGACAAACATAGCACGATATCCCTAAGGTGCAATAGTGACATTCCTGTCTTGGTGGTAATCATCAGCTGTCTAATTTAGACTTAAGGCCACCCACCTCAACAGGAAGAAAACAACACCTGTTCCTGGAAACCTACCCCACTCCCCAGGGTGAGTGAGGTATTGATCTTAGAGAAGAGCCTACTACTGGTGCTCCACTAAACCAGCATAATTCCTAACTGCATTCTAAAACTTCTTCTTATACCTACAGGTAAGTGTAATTCTCACCTTCATCAAAGAAGCTTCACTTTATAGCAGCAGGTGGAGAGCATTAGAGAAAACCATAAATGGTCAAGATGCAGAAAGCAAATGATCACGGGGTATCTATACCCAGTTGGTATAATTACAAGTACACGACAACACCCACACCTAAGACTTAGGAAACATTGCAGGAGAGTGGGTATAAAGATTATAAGAGTCAGAGGGCTAGGAAAGCTGCTGTAAGATGCACCTAGAAATGACAGGAAGTATATATCCATGAAATCTCAATAATATGGCTGTCTAAACAAAACCTGAACGACGACAACACCAACTGGCATACTAATGTGGAAGAAGAAAACCTCACAAGCCCCACTTCTATACAAGGAATTACAGGCAACTAATAAATACTAAGGGATGGGGGGAGTCCTTCTCAGAGATGGTTCCCTTATTTGATTTTCCTATACCAAGTGGTCAGCCCTGAAATCATGTACATATAAGCAATATTAAATGAACTCAGCAGGTTGTATATTTATGTGTGTATGCATATAAACAATAATAATTAAAGAAAAAGATATTATGAATTTGAAATGGAGTAAGGGATGTTGGGGGGGACAGAAGAAGGAAAGGAAATGGGTAAAGACTGTACTTACATTTGAATTAAATTTTTATAATTTAAAAAAATCTCTTTCAGGGGCTAGAAAAATAGCTCAGCACTTAAAAGTACCTACTGCTATTGCAGAGGACCTGACTTTGGTTCCTAGCTTCTATATCAACTGGCTCATAGCTGCCTTTAAATTCAGTTCCAGAGACACTCAACAACATTAATTTCATGTATATCTGCACTCACATGTGCAGACTCCCACACAGACATATATACATTATTAGGAAATAAAAACAAATCATTTTTTAAAAAGTCTTCTAGCATTTCTAAATCCCATAAGGGGAAGATATCCTTCCTCCACTGGTCTTAGTAGATTCTTTTCTGACCACAAGAAGAGGAGTACTCCTGGCTCCAAAGCTTGGTAAATGTACCCCATTGACCTCTTTGTCTTTCTTCTTACTCTACCTATGCCAAGCCTTGAAAGTAAGGTGTAGAACAGCATCTCTAATGATAAGCACAAAGGTGCACATGAGCAGAAAAGCAATGACATAGAGAGGGAGAAACAGAGAAGGTAGAAAAAACATAGGTAGCAAGAGGAAAGGAGAAGAGAAAACAGGGAGAGGGAGAGGGAGAGGGAGAGGGAGAGGGAGAGGGAGAGGGAGAGGGAGAGGGAGAGGGAGAGGGAGAGGGAGAGGGAGAAGAGGGAGAGGCATGGGAGCCAGCAGACACACCAAAAAATAGCTCAAAAAATTTTGAACCTTAAAAAAATACATAGTAAAGTTGCTATCTTCTCCTAAACACTAGTTTGATACTACTAACATAATTGAAGGAAAACTTAAAGAGTTGAACAAGATCATTAAGTACCTATAAAAAGGAAAAATGAGAGAGATTAGAAAGAAGAAAAGATCAGTTGTCTTTATACTGTTTATACTATTACTTCAAAAATAACTCTTTTACCTAGGCCATTTTAAACTCACTATAATCTACATCAAACCATTTTCTATTGTCTCCAGTATCCCACTTTGTTTTATTATATGTGCAGACAAGGATGTAGTTGGTGGAACAAGAAAAGCTTTGGGAGAGGGCAGGAAATCATGAATAAACAGAAAGTTTTTAACAGAACAACCTATCAAATTAGGTGCCTTTCCCCATACATATTTTTAAAGGCTAAACAATTGAACCTTGCTGATACCAGGACAAATATGCCACCATTATCAACCAGTGACTTTCCAGAGAAATAAACAAAAATTTGATAAGAAAGGTGTGTGTGTGTGTAATTTTTATATACATATAGATAAATTTATAAAAATGCATAAACACATTTTTTCTCACGGACAAATACATTTCCATATGCACTCTATGTTTAGGATGAATATTTGTTAAGTTTTGCTCAGACCTTGAGGATTCAGACTCACCTCAAATTTGGCTGCAATCATGTAAGTAGTGGAACCAAGGAGTTGTAGATGATTCTTCTTGCATTGTGCCTTCATTAGGTAGAGATCCATTATCTTCACTGCCAAATACAGGGTCTCATGGGTCATCTGAAAGGATCCCTGAAGGAACAAATAAGATAGGAATCTATATATTTTCCAAATAAATAACCAGCTCCAAAGTAATCTAGAAACCTTGCCTGTCTGAAGCATCAAGGACAGCCCTAGATAGTTTGTACTCTGCTAGGAATATGGAAAATGTTTCGAACTAAGGTCAAATCTAAATGGATCAAAGAACTTCACATAAAACCAGAGACACTGAAACTTATAGAGGAGAAAGTGGGGAAAAGCCTTGAAGATATGGGCACAGGGGAAAAATTCCTGAACAGAACAGCAATGGCTTGTGCTGTAAGATCGAGAATTGACAAATGGGACCTAATGAAACTCCAAAGTTTCTGCAAGGCAAAAGACACCGTCAATAAGACAAAGAGACCACCAACAGATTGGGAAAGGATCTTTACCTATCCTAAATCAGATAGGGGACTAATATCCAACATATATAAAGAACTCAAGAAGGTGGACTTCAGAAAATCAAATAACCCCATTAAAAAATGGGGCTCAGAACTGAACAAAGAATTCTCACCTGACGAATACCGAATGGCAGAGAAGCACCTGAAAAAATGTTCAACATCCTTAATCATCAGGGAAATGCAAATCAAAACAACCCTGAGATTCCACCTCACACCAGTCAGAATGGCTAAGATCAAAAATTCAGGTGACAGCAGATGCTGGCGAGGATGTGGAGAAAGAGGAACACTCCTCCATTGTTGGTGGGATTGCAGGCTTGTACAACCACTCTGGAAATCCGTCTGGCGGTTCCTCAGAAAATTGGACATAGAACTACCGGAGGATCCAGCAATACCTCTCCTGGGCATATATCCAGAAGATGCCCCAACTGGTAAGAAGGACACATGCTCCACTATGTTCATAGCAGCCTTATTTATAATAGCCAGAAGCTGGAAAGAACCCAGATGCCCCTCAACAGAGGAATGGATACAGAAAATGTGGTACATCTACACAATGGAGTACTACTCAGCTATTAAAAAGAATGAATTTATGAAATTCCTAGCCAAATGGATGGACCTGGAGGGCATCATCCTGAGTGAGGTAACACATTCACAAAGGAACTCACACAATATGTACTCACTGATAAGTGGATATTAGCCCAAAACCTAGGATACCCAAGATATAAGATACAATTTCCTAAACACATGAAACTCAAGAAAAATGAAGACTGAAGTGTGGACACTATGCCCCTCCTTAGAAGTGGGAACAAAACACCCTTGGAAGGAGTTACAGAGACAAAGTTTGGAGCTGAGATGAAAGGATGGACCATGTAGAGACTGCCTTATCCAGGGATCCACCCCATAATCAGCATCCAAACGCTGACACCATTGCATACACTAGCAAGATTTTATCGAAAGGACCCAGATGTAGCTGTTTCTTGTGAGACTATGCCGGGGCCTAGCAAACACAGAAGTGGATGCCCACAGTCAGCTAATGGATGGATCACAGGGCTCCCATTGGAGGAGCTAGAGAAAGTACCCAAGGAGCTAAAGGGATCTGCAACCCTATAGGTGGATCAACATTATGAACTAACCAGTACCCCGGAGCTCTTGACTCTAGCTGCATGTGTATCAAAAGATGGCCTAGTCGGCCATCACTGGAAAGAGAGGCCCATTGGACACACAAACTTTATATGCCCCAGAACAGGGGAACGCCAGGGCCAAAAAGGGGGAGTGGGCGGGTAGGGGAGTGGGGGTGGGTGGGTATGGGGGACTCTTGGTATAGCATTGGAAATGTAAATGAGCTAAATACCTAATAAAAAATGGAAAAAAAAAAAGAAGAAAAGGTACCAGCACATACCTTAGTCTAACCCCTCGAGGGACCCTACAATTATCTGTAATTGTCATTTGGACAGAAAATCAACCTTACAAGGTAGTCAGAAAATATATACCCTGTCTGTGATTGCCTCAAGTCCATATTCCCTTTTTCTCCTTAATCTCTAATACTCAGATTCCTGATTTCCTTGTTTATTAGTAACTTGTAAGCTCCACAGAGATAGTGTTTATTTAGTTCTAAAACACAGAGATGGGGCGAAAAGTCAGGTTCATAACAGGTCCATCTTCCCCTCTAGAAGTTCTATTAAATAATATATTATCTTTCCTTTTCTAGTTTGTAGAGGCAACTCATTTTTTAAAAATCTGTTGCACCTTTCATCTTCCAAACCTATGAATAACCAGACAAATCTTTATCATATTACATTACCTGGTCTCCCTGGTCTACATTTAAGGACACCTGTAAATGCATAAGGTTCACTCTAATAGTCTGAGATCATTGGCGTGTCACAAACTCAGCTGATTATCCACTTTAACATTTCACAGGTACTGGAGATTCTTACATGAACATTTTATTTTGTTTTCCACGGTATCCAAATGAATGTCTTAAGATAGAAAATTCCTATACCCAGAAGATGCTTCAACAGGTAATAAGGACACATGCTCCACTATGTTCATAGCAGCCTTATTTATAATAGCCAGAAGCTGGAAAGAACCCAGATGCCCCTCAACAGAGGAATGGGTACAGAAAATGTGGTACATTTACACAATGGAGTAATACTCAGCTATTAAAAAGAATGACTTTATGAAATTCCTAGGCAAATGGATGGACCTGGAGGATATCACCCTGAGTGAGGTAACCCAATCACAAAAGAAGTCACACAATATGTACTCACTGATAAGTGGATATTAGCCTAGAAACTTAGAATACCCAAGATACAATTTGCAAAACACATGAAACTCAGGAAGAAGAAAGACCAAAGTGTGGATACTTTGATCCTTCTTAGATGGGGGAACAAAACACCCATGGAAGGAGCTACAGAGACAAAGTGTGGAGCAGAGACTGTTGTCCTCAGGTGCCATCTACTTTAGTTTTTGAGACAGTCTCTGCTAGGTCAGGCAGCCAGTGAGCTCCAATGCTGGAATTACTGGCACATACTATAATGCTCATCTTTTTATGTGTAGGCTGGGGATCCATTCATGTCCTCATGCTTGGCTGGCAGAGAGCCTTATATCCTAGTAAATGGGTTTAGCAGAAGACAGAACCAAGTTCTTTCCTGCTACATTTTTGCCGCCTACAACTCACAGTCCCATGAATCGTGGTGCTAAGCCATTTGTAGACAACTTGCTTCTGAGAGTTTAATAGTTAGCAGAGCTGTATGCTTTCTTCAGGCTATTAAAAGTCAGCCCTTGATGTAAGTATTTTTAAAACAAGAAATGAAAAGTAAGAGAAAAGTAGAAAAAAAAGGTAAAATAGTATATAGGAAAAACAATAAAATTTCTTGGAGTCAAAGAACAAGCATATTAATTAAAAAGGTCTTACATTATAACAACATAATTATAGAAATCAGAGCCACACTTGGGGATTGTTTTTTTAATTTCAAAAATAATATAATATACGTAACAAGACTAATATAGACCTAAAAGCTTAGATTTTTAAAACTGAAAGTAAAAAAAAAAAAGAATGAATTAAAACATGCAAACTGTTTAATCTTATGTTAGGAGAAGTTAATCAGTTCAGTTCTATCAATAGGGCTAGTTAACTAAAAGATTTGTATAGTTAAGATAATCGCAGAGCCATTAAAAAAAAGAGTACAGTAGGGGAGAAGGAGCAAAAATAGAATTAAAAAAGCGTACTGTAGATCTATATTTATAGGGAAAGATGACTTGGACTGTTTTCTGCAATTGTTTTGAGATAGGGTCTCACATAGTGCAAACTGACTTCAAGCTTGCTGGGAGACTGAGGATGGCACTGCCCTCTTGACCACCTGCGTCTACTTCCCAAATATGGGGATTACATGCTTGTACTACCACATTCATGTTAGGGATGCTTGGTTGTTTTGTTTTGCTGTGATGTATTGTGTTTAAAAAAACAAAAACAAAACAACCCAGGTATACATGCTCTCAGAACTGTAATCTCAGAATTCAGAAAGCTGAGGCAGAAGGATCAGGGGGTTAAGGCTGCATGTGTATTACTGACATAAACAAGAGACAGCAGAACTTTAATAAAACATACAGGAAAATATCCGAAAGCATACATTCCAACTAATGTATAATTGTTAAGCGTTAGAGAATAAGGAGCAGTGAAGACAAAAAGTAACTTGCCTTAATCCAGCTTCTGTAGTGGAACAAGTGTGCCAAAGTAGATTTTCTGTTGAGTGAACTACAATCTGTAAAAGTTGGAAGCTCACCTTATAACCAAACAACTGAGTACCAGTCAGTCTAAGAAGCTGACTTTATAGCCAATTCGAAGGTGAAATCTCCCAAACCATACGCATGTAAGCGTAACACTAGTAGCCACCATGAGGGCTGTATTATATTCACTTGTCTTCATGGCTTATTTTTCCATCTAAATGATAACTTCCACGAAATCCAGAACCATTGTTTATTGAGCTCTATATATTCAGTATGTTTTTAGCATGTTTGATTTGAGCTGGAAAAAAAAAAAAAGAACAGCTTCTCAAGGCTGAAGGCAGAATTTTTTGTACACTGTGTAAAGTTTATCCTTGGATTATTCAAATTCTGACTTCTCTGCCCTCCCATCTTGGTTCAATCCAGACATGGCTTTGTTGTTTATTTTTAGAAGCTCCTCTCCCAACTTTATTCTCTGCCTTGCCAATAAAAGCCAAGGAGCCAATACAGAGCTTTAGAGAGAGAATAAAGCGGGATTTCCAATGCTAAGAGGGGAAGAGAAAAGAGACAAGAAGGGAAGGAGGGAGCCACAAGGAGAGATAAAAAATTATCAGAAGAGGGCTGGAGCAAGGTAGGATGAAAAAATGCAACACAGGAATATTGTCTGGGAAGAAGCCTGACTAGCTTGGAGTAATCACTCAGTATTTGACTCCAGGCAATTTTAATAAATCTTAGTTGTGTGGTTATTGGTGAATTAAGCTGGTTAAGGAATAACTACTGCTGTACTAATTTTATGAATCAGCATTCATATAATACTTTTACACGAGGCAACAGTTGCTAGACTTACCTGTATCTCCACCAACCAGTCCACAAGAATGGCTCTCATATCACTGGTGAGTTCCATCTGCCCATCCATGTATTTCTGAACTAGGAACTTTTCCTGTGTTATTGAAAAACATGTTAATAAAGTATTCTTGTACTCCAAATTTTTTTAACAATTAACCTCTTCTTCATGATTATAGCTTACTATTTTCAACTGGTATCAGATATGAACATATCAGGGTATCTTTTTCTAAACAAGTTCCAGCTATCTTTGGAAAGTGGACATATAAGATATTTAAGTGTCAGAAGAGATATTGGGGAATTCACCGATTGCTGTCAATGAATACTAGAAAAGTTGCAATACTTCTTTGCAATTCAGTCTAAAACACAATGCCATGGTGTGCAGACCAATGCTTTTCAAATTTGAAATGCATATGTACTCAACATAATTTAAAGCTTCCTATTTTGATTTAGAAATCTAATCTTACTTTCTACATTTATGTTAAGATTTACAGTGAGATACACCAGAGCCAGTCTACTTTCCTGTCTGACCTCTTAGCCACTCCTACTGAACACTCTGTGAACCATGTGGTATCCTGTGAGATCAAACTCGTTCACGGGCCCCAGAGCTAATCTACAATCCACTCCACCCGCTGTGCTACCCCAAAATATCATGGCTCCAGTGAATGCAACCCCAGGTACAAACCTATATTTCAGCCTCAGCCTCAATCCCACTCACTTCCACCTGAGGAAGGTGTAGGATTCTATGCCCTACCTCTAGGGAGCACCTTCCACTCCCACTGAGATCCCACACCTACTATCTAAGGACTGACTATTAGAATTGGGTGAGTGGGCCCTCACAGACTTCTGAAGATCAGCCATAAGAATCTTTGAGTTACAGATGTTTTGCTCCTGGGCTCAAAAAGTTGCATCTATTCCTAGCTTAAACAGGACTAATTAAGACACTCCATTTGAACATCAACAGAGTTTCTTCAGCACCGAGCTCCAGTACTATTATTCATCTGCACCACAACTTGATAAGTTGGAGTAGCAGTGAATAAAGATCCAAATACCCCACTCAACAAAGGGGAGAGCAGATCTCTATACCAAAAAAACCCCACTAACGTTTTAACTTCAGATGTTTATGTCACATCACGCATGCGCGCGTACACACACACACACACACACACACACACAAAATGTAGTCATAGAATATTTTTTAAAATCATGACCTTTAAACTTCAAGCCTACTGGCTAGCTTTCCTTGTTCTGGAAGATGCTGTGCATGTTTGTTTCCAGGGAAGAAAACTTAATGAGTTTTACTCAGCTGTGATTCCTGCAAGCTATAATAACAACTACTCTGACAAGAGATTTCCCCTGGTACAATAGTGGAGTGAATGTTATGGAAGTAACCAAACACATTCTAATTGGATTTAAGGTCTGGTCCACAAGGTGGAAACCACATCTGGCACCATTACTGGAGCGTAACACTAGGGGCTACACAGACCTAAGGGGGAACCTAACTGCTAGTACTCTAAAAGGACATAGTATTAAATCATCTTCTAATGATTTAATGCTACATCCATAGGTTATACTCATCTTTCAACCCTCATCAGAGAAGCTTCTTTTTGAGCAGAAGAACAATTAACTAAGACCCACAACTAGTCACTACGTTGAAAATAAGACAATATGGAATGATCAGCCCCAACCAGCGCAGGAATGCTTATAGAAAAAGGAGTAGAAAGACAGTTAAGAGTCAGAGATGATGGCTGATTACATTGAAACGGTGTTTTCCTGGCATAACACATATGAACACATAGTGGTTGTGATGAACACACAGAACCTGTAAAAACTCTGCCCAGATAAAATCTCAGCATGGAGGAAGAAAGTGAGCATGAAATCCCACCTCTAAGGTGAGGAACTATTGGCTATTTGTAGCTTCTGAGAAAGGGAAAGTTCATTTTCTTTAAGAATGTGCTTCTTGGTATATCAACTGTGCTCTAAGGGTGGCCATATACCCAAAAAATAATATTAGGGCAACATATATTGCACTTGATGGACTTAGGAAAAGAAGACACAAATTTGGATGCTTATGTAGGTGGGATGGATCTAGGAAGAGCTAGGAATTTGTGACTATATTCAAAATACATTGCTTGGGGGTTGGAGAGATGGCTCAGAACTGACTACCCTTCCAGAGGTCCTGAGTTCAATTCCCAGCTACCACATGGTAGCTCACAACCATCTGTAATGAGATCCGATGCCCTCTTCTGGCCTACAGGCATACATGCAGGCAAAACACTGTATACACGATAAATAAATAAATCTTTAGAAAAACACACAAAATACATTGCTTGAAATTCTCAAATAATAAAATAAATTAAGAAAAAGATTTTAGAGAAGAGAAAGAAGGCATGGAGTTGGATGGGCAAGGAGAAGGAGAGGATCTGGGAGTAGATGAGGGAAGAAAAATCATGACTGGAATATATTGTATAGCATATGGCTCACGTGGAAAGGTATCACATGATGACAGTAACATAGAGCAGACAGGAATCACAGAAATCAAAAAGGCTATGGTCCAAAATATCCTCCACAAGAATTCCTTTGATGATTGAATCTCCTCCTATAAAACCTACCTACGAAAGGCTATTCTACTTCCTGCTATCACCTCAAGTGAGAGACCAAGCCTCTGTGCAATATTCTAGATCCAAATGATGGCATAAAAATTATGGAAAATCTGAAACTTGTTATCAAATGTGTAGAAATATGGGTATCCTGGATACCTAGTCTATGTTTGACATATGAAGCTGGTGTGTTACTGTGTAACTGAGCACTTTATTTGAGGGATCTGATGTGCTCAGTGTCAGAATTGAATCAAACTGTTCAATAGTCAATTGTGTTAGAGAAATAGGAAATTGCTGCTGTACAAAATGTATTAGCTTTGGATGTTAAAAAAAAAAAACCAACTCTTGAAAGACTCCGAGAGGAGCCCCTCGCTCAGGCCTCAGGACAATAGCAGACACCCAAGAACTCACGACAGACCAAGCTTGTTGCAAACCACATGAGGCTTTATTCGGGGAAAGCCAGAGCTCTGGGGACGACTCATATCCCACGCAGGGGTAGAGGAGTCGACCTCGAGGGGAAAGGGGTCCCAGTTTTTATAGGCCCTCAGGGGGGAAAGGAGAAGGGGGAGAGTAGGGGACTTCCAGATCTAAACAATGTCTATTCTCAAGAAATGGGTATGGGAGGGGTACAAGGAAAGAGTCTAATGAAGGTGCAGCAATGGGCACACACCTGGTCAGAACATTGGCAGACACACAGGTTCAAGGAGTGGCCAGAGCATTGTGCACCTCTATTTTTCTAAATCAGTGAAGCTAGTTCTGCTAACACTGACGTCTATCTTGCCAATTTCAGGGCTTCTGTGTCCTTTTACATTCTGCCAGGATCTTTCATTCCCCACTTCTTCTAGTTACTAGTTCTAATCTTAGAACTAAACTGCAACCTCTTTTTCAAGGTTCTGCAGAGACTGGTATTGTTGTCTTAATACTAATAGCCGGACAGCACCAATCCTCTCTCTAACAAAGGTCATTAGATTATTAAGAATTAGTGGGCCACACGTCAGCAGGAAGAGCAAAATTATTAGAGGGTCTATCACAGTAGAAATGAGAGTGGTCAACCAAGGGGGTTTATTTTTCAGGAGCTCGCTTTACGTGAAAGGCATGAATCTAAGCAGAGATGCCTTCTTCTTTGACAGCAGTGGGGGTGGTCAGTAGCAAGATGCAAGGGCCTTTTTAACAAGGTTTTAGATTCTCAGCTCGATGTCGTCAGACGAGAACTGCATCTCCCACCTGGAACTGGTGTGGTATCATCAAGTCTCCTGGTTCGTAGGCCTCTTTGAGCTGCTCTCAGGCGGTGTTTCTGACCACTTCTAGGCCTTTTATGCATGTAAACAATGAAGGACCAGGGTTAAATTTTAAAGGATCTAACACTTTCTTTACTTCAGTGAGCGGGGGAGCCCCTCCCCCCCCCCATACAGGATTTCATATGGAGTAAGCTTAAATTTTCCTGGTATGTTCCTAACACGGAACAAAGCAAAGGGAAGGAGGGCTGTCCAGTTATTCCCGCTGGTCTCTAAGATTAATTTAGTCAAGTTTTTTTTTTTTTTTTTTTGCCTTTCTACCTAGCCTGAACTCTGGGGTCTATAAACACAATGTAATTTCTAATCAATCCCCAGTTGGATGGCCAGTCCCTGACTTACCTGGGCAACAAAGGTGGGTTCATTGTCAGACCCTATTACCTTAGGTATTCCAAACCGAGGAAAAATTTCTTCTAGGATTTTCTTAACCACAACATTGGCAGTTTCTTTTTTGTTGGGTAGGCCTCCACCCATCCCGAAAAGGTATCTACAAAAACTTCCACTAGGAAACTGCTTCCGTCTGTGTACCAGTTTGGAACACCTGGCCACGGCTGGTCACGTAGATCACTTTGCAGGCAGGGTTGAGAATAGCAGGAGAAGCAAACACGACCCGTTCAGTCAGCAGCAGACTCTGGTAGTGAGTCATCCAGGCATTTGTCATCCATCGGTCTGGGGGCTGACAGATAATGCTTTTAAGAGAGTGGGGGGCTACCACAGTTATTTGCTGTCCCAGAGTTAATTTGTCAGCATCCTTAACGAGTAGGGCTACTGTAGCAACAGCCTTTAAACGTGGGCCATCTGCTGGCCACTGGGTCCAGCTTCTTAGACAAATATGCCACCGGCCTCTTCCACGGCCCTAGAGCCTGAGTAAGAACTCCTCTGGCCACCCCCGCCCTCTCATCAACATAGAGGATGAAGGGCTTGGTTAGATCTGGCAGTGCCAAGGCTGGCGCAGTCAGCAGGGCCTCCTTAATATTTTCAAAGGCTTTCTGATGTTCTGATGTCCATCTAAATTCTCCACTTTCCTTGGTCAGGGGGTACAGGGGGGCGGCCAGTGTTGCAAACCCAGGTATCCAAAGTCTGCAGAACCCAGCGGTGCCCAAGAATTCTCTCACCTGTCTTGGAGTAGCCGGAGTTGGTATTTGAGTCACAGTCCTTTTTCTAGCCTCTGTCAGCCACCGTTTTCCATCCTGGAGGGTATATCTCAGGTAGACCACTTCCATCTGACATAGCTGGGCTTTTTTAGCAGAGGCCCGGTAACCCAACTCACCCAGTTCTGCTAGCAATCTCTTGGTCCCCTGCCAGCATTCTCTCTCCGTGGTTGCAGCAAGGAGCAACATATTGAAGCAGAGTTACCTGGGAGTTTTCAGCTCAGAAGGAGGCTAAATATCAATGTAGAGCCTCATCAAAAAGGGTGGGGGAGTTTTTGAACTCCTGGGGTAACCACATCCAGGTCAATTGTCCTGTTTGTCCAGTGTCAGGATCTCTCCACTCAAAGACGAATATGGGCTGGCTGGAGGGATGTAACTTTAGGCAAAAGAAAGCATCTTTTAAATCAAGTACTGTATACCATTTTCGCTCCAGAGGGAGTAAGATGAGGAGGTTATAGGGATTAGGAATAGTTGGGTGAATATCTTGGACCCTCTTATTGACCTCTCTCAGGTCTTGGACTGGTCGGTAGTCACTCGTGCCAGGTTTCTTTACCGGCAGTAAAGGAGTATTCCAGGGTGACTGGCAAGGTACCAAAATACCTAATTGTAATAGTCTCTGAATATGTGGCCTGATTCCATCTCTTGCTTCATGGCTCATTGGGTATTGGCGTACTCCTATAGGGGTTGCATCCGTCTTCAGCCCCACAACCACAGGGGGACCTCTGACAGCCATTCCCATGCCTCCAGTCTCTGCCCATGCTCTAGGGAAAGCAGTCAACCAGTCTTTTAGGTCTGGCACCTCTGTTTGCTTTATGCCTTTATGTAATCAGTATTTTTCCTCAAGCTGCAGGGCTAAGACTATGGAGGTGGGAGATTCCCAGGTTACTCTCGGCCCTTCTTGGGTAAATTTGATCTGGGCCTTTAATTTAGTCAGAAGATTTCTTCCTAGAAGCAGTGTGGGACACTCAGGAATGACCAAGAAGGAATGACTCACTTGGCCTTTCTCCAGATCTACAGTGCATGCAGTGGTCCAGGGGTATTGTTTCTGACCAGTGGCTCCAATCACTATGGTTCTTTTATTTTTTAATTTTCTCAGTGGATGTTTCAACACAGAATGTTCTGCCCCTGTGTCAGTTAAAAAGTCCATGGGAGTCTCTTTCACCATCAGGGTTACTCTAGGCTCAGAGAGGGGGCCTGAGCCCCGTCTCCCCTATTCATCATCTTTCAGAGTCAGGACCTTAGGGGCCCTTCCCTTTTTCTTTGGGCATTCTCGTGCCCAATGTCCTTTTTCCTTGCAATAGGCACATTGGTCCTTCTCTAAAATCTTCTGGACAGATCTTCTTCCTTCAGGTCTGGGTTCCTTGTTGCCCAGATACCCTGTCTGTCTATTCTCTGGCCTGTTCCTTCCTTCACGTTCCCCTACTACTGTGGCCAAAATCCTGCTAATTCCTCTCCTGTATTCTCCCTCTGTTTCTCTCTTGTGATACACCTTCTCTGCTTCCTTAACTAAATCTTGTAAAGCCATGGCATGTAATCTTTAAAAGCCATAGCAACCGCGGCTTGTTAACCCTCAGAGGTCGGGTTAAAAGGAGTATAGTATCTATAAGCTTCTATCAGTCTTTCTAGAAAAATAGATGGGGGCTCTGTAAGGCCCTGCATCACTTCTCTTACCTTAGCCAAATTGGTGGGGCGTCTCATCGCTCCCTTTAGACTAGAGTCCAGCCAGTAAACTGTCAACCTCTCCTTACCTTGCGCCGTGTTGTAGTTCTAATCTGGCCAGTCCAGAGGGAACCCAGCGTTCCAATTGTACAGATCAGCCGATGAAAAAGGCCAATATTGGAGGGCCTGCAGAGACTGCCTGTCTGTGGGCAGGTTGCCCACAGCTCGCAAAGGAAAAGGCAGAAGTGGTGTCAGGAGCTTCATCTGCTGGGGAACTCTGGGCTTGTCGGCTCTGGGTCCCAGCTGTAGGTCCTCGGTCCTCAGACTGTGCCTTTAGCAATCTCAGAGCCGGGTGCAGGGACTGCTTCTTAGGGCAGAAAGCGAGGGCACTGTGCTGACCCACTCGAGTGCATGGGAACAGCCGGGGGAGGGCTCTGAGAGGCGTGGGGGAACCCATGGTTTGATTTATGGCAGTGAATTCTGAATGAGGTAAGGCTATTGATCCAGGTGGGACCCAGGTCCACTCTGAAAAACAATGGCTTTAACTTCAAAGATAAGAGTAAACCAAAAGTCCCTTCCAGTGACCATTTTACATTAAAAGTCGGCCACTCGGAGGCTCAGAAAGTCTGCCAAGGTCCCTTCTTAATTTCTACTGAAAGATTATGGGCCCTTGATCTAACTTCAGTCCAGTAGTCTAAAGTCAAACTTAGGGGGGTCGTTACAGTCCATCCAGTACCACGGAAAACACAAAGCAAACACAGAAAACACACATACACACACTGACAAATACCTGAAAACAGACACAAAAAACAAATACACACTGACAAATGCCTGAAAACAGACACAAAAAACAAACACTGACAGATGCCTGTTTTCCATCAAACAGACAAAACCAACTCAGAAATGCAGACGGTCGAGGGAGTACACTCCCCGCCTCAGACAGACTCCTGGAATCCTTCCCCTCGCTCACGGCGTCCCCCAGAGTGAGCAACAGCCGGTGATTCCAGCACATCTGCTGTTCACACTCAGTGCCTCATCCCGAGGCAAAGGTCTCCGTTTCTCACGAAACGTCGCGGCTGCAAATTTCAGCACAGAACCTAGCCGGCTTACAGAAATATTTTTGGACAAAAAATTTCACCTCCAAGTGGGTCTTCGGAGACGTGGGTGGTCACGCCAATCCCGGGAAGAGCCCCCAAATGAAAGACTCCAAGAGGAGCCCCTCGCTCAGGCCTCAGGACAATAGCAGACACCCAAGAACTCACGACAGACCGAGCTTGTTGCAAACCACATGAGGCTTTATTCGGGGAAAGCCAGAGCTCTGGGGACGACTCATATCCCAAGCAGGGGTAGAGGAGTCGACCTCAAGGGGAAAGAGTTCCCAGTTTTTATAGGCCCTCAGGGGGGAAAGGAGAAGGGGGAGAGTAGGGGACTTCCAGATCTAAACAATGTCTATTCTCAAGAAATGGGTATGGGAGGGGTACAAGGAAAGAGTCTAATGAAGGTGCAGCAATGGGCACACACCTGGTCAGAACATTGGCAGACACACAGGTTCAAGGAGTGGCCAGAGCATTGTGCACCTCTATTTTTCTAAATCAGTGAAGCTAGTTCTGCTAACACTGACGTCTATCTTGCCAATTTCAGGGCTTCTGTGTCCTTTTACATTCTGCCAGGATCTTTCACTCTAACCTCTAAAACATAACAATTACTACTTACTTCACCTTAAAAATT
This sequence comes from Mus musculus, assembly GCF_000001635.26. NCBI lineage: Eukaryota > Metazoa > Chordata > Mammalia > Rodentia > Muridae > Mus > Mus musculus. Next base: position 194,671 of record NW_019168532.1, read on the forward strand.
AATATGCTATATGAAGAAACTTTATTTTCAAAAATAAAAGCTAGGAAACAGGGAAAACATTTTTAGATCTTATCTAATACTACTAAGCCAAGACACAGTTAAGGAAAAAACAAAACAAAAACCAAAGATATTTCCTGTTTTCTCTAAGGTACAGATGGTCCTGAATTATAATATTTCAACTTAATTTTCATACTTTATGATAGGTAAAAAGTAATATACATTTACTAGAACATAATTGCTGGTTTTTAATTTTGATCTTTTTTCAGGGCTAAAATATGTGTTCTTTCTCAATACTGGGTAGCTTCACCAATTAATATTTTATAGTTAATATTCTGGCTGAGAATGAACATTTCAATTTTATTCAGATTTTATCCTCTTCATATACCAAGAAGTATCTGTACATTAGAAAAATCATAGGCCAGGCATGGTGGTGCACGCCTTTAAACCCAGCACTCGGGAGGCAGAGGTAGGCGGATTTCTGAGTTTGAGCCCAGCCTGGTCTACAAAGTGAATTCCAGGACAGCCAGGGATATACAGAGAAACCCTGTGTCGAAAAACAAAAACAAAAACAAAAACAAAAACAAAAACAAAAACAAAAACAAAAAAAGGAAAAATCATGGATTCTAAAATCAGGTAACCAATTCTCTCTAGAAAAAGTGTGCGATGTGATTTCACCATAATATATAAAGTCTGGTAAGATTTCTATTTGGTAGATAATCTCCTTACCTATCTCATTGAAGAGAAGAAATTTTTAAACTAGTGAATATTTGGAGCACACTTTTCATTTTTAAAGGCAAAGAATACTGCACTAAATTGGAAAGTGGAAACAATGGGTGTCATTATTACACACAATATCAGAAACATGGGAAAACAAGGAAAACAACCTCTAACAGAATTTACTCAGATACAAGATACTTAGGATTTTCATGTCTTAGATTGTCTGGTGAGCAGCTAGATGTTGCAAAGTTGTGGTCTTCATGGTAGTCAGATTTTTGTTTCTATTTCAATTCTACCATGTAATATATGTGACTCTGGGCAGTTCTCCCCACATTCTCCCCACAATTTAAAAGGGAGATAATAATCTCCACCATCAAAACATTTTGGATGAATGAAGATAATGTCTACAAATCCTTTAATATAGTGGTCATCTCACAATAAGCTACCAATAAATGTTATTCACTGATATTATTATTTTCAACATCACTATAGGCCCCTTCAATTTACATACTGCAGAAGAGAATGAGAAGAAAATGAGAACTAGAAATTACTGTCTACTTTCAACAACCTTTATACCAACCTCTCTTTCTTTCAAGTAATTGAAGACGTCTTTGGCATATATAGTGTTCAATAATGGATCTTGGCCTTCCTTTTCAATTCTTTCCAGGCTGTCACTGTCATCCTGTATGGTTATCTGCTTAGAAATAATCAAAAAGATATTAGGAAAGGAAGATTTCAAAGAAAGATTAGTCCACACATACTTATATTCATTTCACTGTCTTCTATTATGGTTCCTCAAATTTCAAGTATTCTGAACTATCGTAGATCATGTCTTGGCCCTTCAATCTGCAAACTGTTCTGCAATCAACATTTGCCTACTATATGCCTGTTCTGCCCCAGGAACAAGGCATCCCTTTTACACATAACTTCAAGCCTCTCTTTTTATTATAAATGTATGAGCATTTTACCTGAATGCTATGTATGTGTACCATGAACATGCTTTGCCAGTTCAAGGACAGAAGGCATTCCATTCCCTTGGGACTGAAATGATAGTTGTAACAAGTCATGCAGGTTCTAGGAACTGAATCTGAGTCCTCTGCAGAAACAGCAAGTATTCTTAACTACTGGGCCATCTCTGCAGCCCCAATTCAAGCTTCTCTTATGACAACATTTTTATTTTATTATTTCAGCTAGCTATGTCATCTGCCTAACATCCCATGCTATGTATGCCTCAATCTTTTGATCTGCCCTGATTCATCTTAGTCGGTTTTTTCGTACATCTAAAACTTTATCTAAGTTATTTTGCTTCCAAATAGGGAACATTTCTCCTTTAACTTGTTAAATATCATCCCTTTATTTCATTCTTATAATTTACAACTTAAAAACTTGTGTTATGTCCCAATACTTTTATCTGGCCTAATTCATCTTAGTAGCTTTTTCCTACATCTTAACCTTTATCTAGGTTGTTTTGCTTCTAAATAGGGAACATTTCTCCTTCAACTTGCTAAATATCATTCCTTTATTTAATTCTTGTCATTCACAACTTAACTACGTCCCTTCTTGGGATACATATGTCTCAATATTTTGGCCTTAATAAGTAAGCATAAGTACTTTCTGATTGCTAAGCTTCATCACTATAAAATCATAAATTAAAGATATCCTATAATATCAACTTGAAATAAGGAAATTTTCAAAGAGTCTAGTAACATTTTTCCATTTCATGGGTAACCTCAGGGTATGAAAAATGAGAAATGGGAGATTATGCATCACTTCTCATTAAATAAAATAAGAAGGTAGCTAAAAAATTATCATCTCTTCCTGAGTTGAAGCTCCTTCCACAACACTGGATAAATTGCTTAGTTGTTTAAGAAGCATATAAAAAGAACACTTTTGAGGTTTTGGAGTTATGGCTCAGTGGCTAACCTGCTGCTTTTGCAGATAACTTAATTTCAGTCCCCAGCACCCATTTTGGGCAGCTCACTCCTGACTATAACTCTAGCTCCAGGGATTTTTCAATGCCTCTGGCTTATATGGATACCTAAACTAGCATGCACAGACACAGACATGGGCAGACAGGCAGGCAGGCAGGCAGGCAGGCAGACAGTCAAATAGGCACACACTTTATTAAGATATTTCTTAAACAATCTCTTTGGTAAAAGATAGCTTATCTTAAATTAGATAAATCATCTTACCTAAATTAAACAAATCCCTTTACTTATCTAATTTAGAAAGAAAGAAAGAAAGAAAGAAAGAAAGAAAGAAAGAAAGAAAGAGAGAGAGAGAGAAAGAAAGAAAGAAAGGAAGGAAGGAAGGAAGGAAGGAAGGAAGGAAGGAAGGAAGGAAGGAAGGAAGGAATACCTCAGTTTCTTTTGCACCCAGAGTTGACTTAAAGCTTTTGGAACTAGACACATATGGGTTGGAGTTCTCGACAGGATTGAATGCCTTTGAACTTGGCATGATAGCACTGGAATTGTCTGTTCTGGATTCAAAAGCATTGCTGGACATATTAGGGCTATTCTTATTTTCAAAGACAAGGAATGATTTGAAAAATTCCTCTTCATCAACAATTTTAGTCTCTTCAAAATTCTGTAGATCTGTAAAGGACAACTGGTCTGCAGCAATGAGTCCCTGACTCAGTGCTAATACTCTCTCATACAGGGTATCTATGTTGTACTCTTCATCAGTTAATACCATTCTGGCTATTTCACCCATCTCAGTGTCAGGCTTATGATCAAAGGATAAAGAGTCCATGGGGTTTGCCTTTTTATTGCTGGAATTCTCTTCCAAGGCCAATAGTTCCTTTGGGGTAACATCTGTTTTAGTGCTAGGTTTCTCCTGCAGAGTAGATTCGTCAGCTGTAGAGTTCTCCACCAATGCCAATACTTCCCTCAAGAGAGTCTCTACGTTATTAGATGGATTCTCCTGAAACGCTAAGGCCACCCTCTTCAGACTGGGATTCTTCATTAAAACAAGTAGCTCCTTCAGAACAGTCACCAGCTCAGCTCTGTGCTTCTCCTGTGAAGATAAGGACTCCTTCAAAGTTGCCGCTTCATTGATGCTGGTCTCTTCCAAGGACAAGGATTTCTCAGCATGAGCTTCCCTGGCAGCAGTGTAATTCCCGCTAAAAGAATCCTTAGTAGACTCATCTTCTGTGACCAACATCTTCATGAGGGCAACCATATTCTCAGTGCTGAGTTCTTCTAAAATGTTTAGAGGTTCCTCCAAGTCTTCTGAGGCCACCAAGGCTTCTAAGGTCTCCAAGGCTTCTGGGGCCTCCAAGGCTTCTGAGGCCTCCAAGGCCTCCTTCGTAGTGTCAGAATGGTTCTGAATATGAGGTGACTGATGACTAAGAGGCTCATCAACATCACTACTGGTATTCTCATTCAATATTTTTATTAAGAGGAATTCCTGTTCCAGAGCAACAGTCCTCTCTTGGCTTAATTCTTCAGTAGAGGAGCATCTGTCCTTACAAAATAGCTTTCTTAAAAAGGACTCTTCTTCGGAAACACTGTCCTGGGAGTCAAACATTTTTTTGTGGGAGTCATTTTTTCTATCAACCTGCTCTTGAAAGTCCAAAGACTTATGGAATTTCAATGTATCTTCATCAGCAGAACTGAAAGGAGAAAATAGGTCCTGCGAGAAGAAGTTCTTGTCATCATTTGAAGCCACCGATTCCTTCCTATGTGCTCTTTCTTGACTGGTGGTCTTCTGTGAGGCAAATGGCATTGAGTGGGATAGTTTTTGTGAAATTAAGCAATTTTCATTTGGTGGCAATGGATTCTGAAGGAACTCAGGTATAGGTTCCTTCCTATGTGATCCAGGCTTTATAGAAAACAAATTTCTGTCTTCATCTGTCATTTCCTGCCACTCTGACTGTGCTTGCTGTAAGGTTATTGTGTGAGTAGTACTCTTTCTTTTCAGTAAAGATGTATTTTGTTCCCTAAAGGATGGAGGCTCCTTAGTCAGTGACTTTGCTTCTGAAGTGACTGTTGGTAATACTAGTGGGTTTCTCAAATGGAACCCTGTCTCTTTAGTAATAGCCTGCTGCATCTCTAACTTTAAAGGCGTATGGGTGGAGGCTGGCTCCTCCCTGCTGAGCTGTTTCTTAAAAGCTGAATCTAACCAACACTGTGAGTCCTCCTCCATGTTATGCTTTGGTGAGACATGCTGCTTCTTCTGTTTGGACAATTCCCCAGGACTGATATGCTTCTTTGGCAGTGCAGATGGCCACTGGGAAGGGGGATCTTTCTCAGTGGTAGACATCTTAAAGAACAATGGCTTGCGAATGACTGTTTCTTGTACTGCAGAGTTACTGAAGAAACGTCTTCTTTTAGGGAGCTGCTGCTGCTTCCTTAAAGGTGAGGGCTTCTTCAGGCAAGGGGCCTCGCCCATGTTATGCTGCTTCTCCAAAACTGTAGCTACTGGAAAATGTAACATCTTCTCCTCAGTGGTAGGATTTGGCAGAGCCAGGGATTTTTTCACAGTGGACACCTCCATTTGAGGGCTATGCTTGTCTGGCAGTACAGATGGCCCATGGAAATGGGAATCTTTCTTCTTAGTAGTTGACTTCTTAGAGGACATTGGCTCATTTTCATAGGTGACTGGATGAACTCTTAGTGGCCTCAAATTAGTGCCTTTTCCCTGAGGGTCAGGATTATTTTTAGAAGAGGATGGCTTCTTTGTATGGGTTGCTTCATTGGCACTATGTTTCCCTTTAAAAGTAACTGGCTCTGTTAAAGTAGCATCTTTGTTATTTGTATTCTCTTGTAACACCTGTGGCTTCTTCAAGATGCTTGCATCTTCTTGAGTATTATATTTCTCTTCCAGTGATGGCTCCTGTAACAAAGACTTCATCTCAGTGGTAGGCTTTTTTTTCCTGAAATGTGGCTTTTTGACTGGTGGCTTCTCTTTAGTAGTCACCACATTTGATACTAATGATATCTTCTTGAATGAACTCTTCTCCTGAATCACAGGTTTCTCTTCTTGAACAACATGTTTATTCTTTAACCATAATGGGCTTGAGGTGAGCGTCACCTTCCTAATAACAGACTTCTTCAAATCAGTCATCTGTGGATGGAAATAATTAACAAAATTTTAGCCATTCATAAACAGTAGCTTCTGGTGAAGCTAAAAGCAGGTACCTCTTATTCCCTAAGGCTATTACCTCCTCAATGATGGTTGGATCTTCAGGTTTATCCTTCTTTTTAGAAGTCATCAGTTCTGTATCAAACTCATTGTAATCTTCAGTCTCCACCAGCAAGGTTAGTGGCTTCTCCATTAGAAGTGTCTCCTGATGAAATGCACAACTCTTTAATGTCTTCCTCATAAGGCATGTCTCTTTAGTAGCAGGCTCCTCATTTAAAACTAATGTCTTTTGAAAGACAGATGGTTCCTCAGTAGTTAGTGTTTTAGGCTTGTTGGGTATATCCAGAATAAACTCTTTCTCCATGTTTGACAGTGAAGTAACATGCCCCATCTTAGAACTGTAAATAAAACAAAGTCAGGGTAAGAAAAATGTAACTCCTAGTCCTCACCCACCATTTCATTCTGTTGCTACATTAACTAAAATCAAAGGAAAGAGCTTCAACCCCAAAACATTGCAAAGGGTTAAAAAAAGATATGTCATACCAAATCAAGTTAGTACCACACAGTATAGTTTCTATTCTTACATCCTTACAGTTTGTACTTTTCCCATGAAATCCATGTTATAATTTCTTACATATAGTTTATTTCCATTATTTATATAGTGTTCCTACTATAATACTTATCTGGATGCATTATCTGCATATGCATTGATCGCTCTCACTAGAACTAGTTATTTATCTTTGTCTATCAGCACCATGCCTCTGATAAAGTGCAGGTTAAAATTATTACTGTTTAAGAGATGAAAATAATTAGAGATGAAGGCTGGTGTTTAATATTGATGGTATCTAACAAGATTCTCTGTAACAAGAAGTATTCAGAAGTTTGACTTCTCTTTATTTTTAATTTGACTTTTATTCTTCAAATGATTTGATTATACCACAATGATTACGCAGTAATCATGAGATTCTATTCAAACCACCATTCTGAACACAAGGGATAAATGCCTCTAAAGACTACATAGCATATGATTCAATCCACATAAAATATACAGGATGCTACGGTATAGGTCAACAGTTCTCAAATTGTGGATTGTGACCCCTTGGGGGTTGAACAATATTTTTCCAGAGTTCACCTAAGACATGGATATTTACATTATGATTCATAACAGTAGCAAAATTATAGTTATGAAGTAGCAACAAAAATAATTTTATGGTTAATATATTACATGAGGGAAATATATTAAAGAGTTGCAGCATTAGGGAGGCTGAGAACTACTGGTATAGGAAGAGCTGGAAATTAAATATCTAGATAAAGCTTGTTTTGAAAGTGTTAACATTTTTATTTATTTTTTATTTTTTTATAATTGGGTATTTTATTTATTTGTGTTTCAAATGTAATCCCCTTTCCCATTTTCCCCTCCAGAACCCCCTATCCCATCCTCCCGCCCCCTGCTTCTATGAGGGTATTCCCCCACCCACTCACACACTCCTGCCTCCCTTGAATTTCACTACACTGGAGCATCAAGCCTTCCCAGGACCAAGTGCCTTTCCTTCCATTGATGCCTGACAAGGCCATCCTCCGACACATATGTGGCTGGAACCATGGGGACAGTTAGTTGGTGGTTTAGTTCCTGGGAGCTCTGGGGCCTCTGGTTGGTTGATATTGTTGTTCTTCCTGAAGGGGTTGCAAACCCCTTCAGCTTATTCAGCCCTTTCTCTAACTCCTCCATTGGAGACCTCATGCCTACTCCAGTTGTTGGCTATAAGCATCCACCTCTGTATTTGCCAAGCTTTATCTAGATAAAGCTTGTTTTGAAAGTGTTAACATTTTTAAAGTTACACAGTGGCAATAGCGCTAGAAAAATTTAAACCACTGTATTGTAAAAGATAACAATTTAAATATAGTGCCTTATTAAGATTCTGCTCAACAAAACACCTTCCCAGAACTTCCTGATGAGTACATTTACAATTCATCTCCAGGTCTTCAGATAGTCTATGTATAATAAGAACATACATTGCCTGGAGCTAGCCTGTCAACATTCAAATCCTGTGCCCTCATTTAGGAACTAGGTAACCTCAGGCAAATTAACTCAGTGCTTTGAGTTCCCTACCTATAAAATGAGGATAAAAGTAATAGCTCCTTAATAAGTTTGTTGTGAATATTTGACAAAATAATATGCTTAATGACACTTAAAGGAATGTTAAAAACAGTTAAATGGCAATAAATTATATAATCTAGATAAAATGAACAAATTTGTAGAAAGTCACAAACTATCAATGCTTATTAAAGAAGATAATAGAAAATTAATTAGACATAGCATAGGAAGGAGCTGAGTTACCAGCTGGAAACCTGACCACAAAGAATTCAGGCTCAGATAGCTGCACCAGTGAAGTCTACCAAAAAGTTACAACGAGATTAAAACCAGCTCCTCCTAACCTCTTTAAGAAAGGTGGAAACAGTTTCCAACTCATATTTTAAGAACAGCTGTATTATGATTTCAAAAGAACAATAGTATTACGGGACAATAAAACTAAAAATCATACCTCTTATGTAAAAAAATGTAAAACTCCCCAACAAAATACTAGAATAACAAATGCAGAAATGCATTTTACAGGATCATCCACCATAATTAAGTTGATGCCCTAGTAGTGCAAAGTTATTTTAACATCCAAAATTCAAGTATTATATCATACTAACAGAACAAAAATGGTGTGATTATCAATAGATCCATACAAATCACTTGACAAAATTCAATACTCTTTCATAATTAAAACCACTCAGCAAACTATAAATAAAAATGAGATTCCTAGGCTGGCAAGATGGCTAAGCAGGAAAAGCTGCTCGCTATTTGGCCTGATGACTTGAGCTCCATCCCTAGGTTGAACATATAAATACATAAACTAAATACATAAACGCATACACAAATGTGAAAAAAATAAAGGATAGAACATACTAATTGGAATCAATAAGTTGTGAGTGTGTGTGTTTGTGTGTGTGTGTGTGTGTGTGTGTGTGCGCGCGCGTGCGCACGTGCATTCATGTACATGTGTGCACATCTAGACAAATGGACAGGCAGTCCAATGGAAAGATAGGCAGACAACAGACAGATCAAAAGATAGCAGATAGACAGACAGACAATAGATGGATAGACAGACTGATGAAAAGATAAACAGACACCAGACAGACTAAAAGATGACAGATGGACAGACAGATGAGCAGACAACAGATATACAGACCAATGAACAGACAACGCAAAGACAGACTGAAAGACGGCAGAAAGATGAACAGATGACACACTGATGGACAGAGAAACAGACAACAATCAGACTGAAAGATGACAGACAGACAGATGAACAGACTGACTGACAGACAACACAGGCAGACAGACAGACAGGTGGACAAAAAACAGAAAGACTGAAAGATGACAACTGGACACATACAAAGATGAACAGACAACAGACAGACTGAAAGATGGCAGACAGAAAGATGGACAACAGACTAACAGATGACAGACATGCAGACAGATGGACAGAGAGACTGAAAGATAATAGACATACAGACATGTGTACAGATAACAGATTGATAGACAACAGACAGACTGACAGACAACATAGACAGAGAGATGGACAGATGAACAGACAGACTGATGGACAGTCAACAAGCAGACTGAAAGATGACAACTGGATAGACAAAAAGATGGACAACAGGCAGACTAACTGACAACAGATAGACACACAGACAGATGAACAGACTGAAAGATAACAGACATACATACAGACTGACAGACAACAGACAGACAAGAGATTGACTGACTGACAGACTGACAGACAACAGACAGACTGACAGATGACAGACTGATAGATGACAGACTGACAGAATGACTGACAGACTGACTGACTGACAACAGACATACAGACTGACAGACAGACTGACAGACAACAGACAGACAGACTGACTGACAGACAGACTGGCAGACACAGACAGACTGATCAACAGATAGACCGACAGACCGACAGACAGACAGACTGACAGACAACAGACTGACAGACGACTGACTGACAGACTGATAGCCAGACTGACAGACAGACAGCTGATAAACAGACAGACTGACTGACAGACAGCCAGACAGACCGACAACAGACAGACTGACAGACAACAGATAAACTGACTGACATCCAGACTGACAGACAGACAGACAGACAGACTGACAGACAGACTGACAGACAGACTGATGGACTGCCAGACAACAGACAGACAGACTGACAGACAGACAACAGACAGACAGACAACAGACAGACTGACAGACAGACTGATGGACTGCCAGACAACAGACAGACAGACTGACTAACAGACAGACAGACAACAGACAGACTGACAGACTGATAGACAACAGACCAACTGACAGACCGACAGATAGACTGACGACAGACAGACTGACAGACAGCAGACAGACTGACTGACAGACAACAGACAGACAGACCAACTGATAGACAGACAAACAGACTGACAGACTGATAGACAGACTGAAAGACAACAGACAGACAGACTGACTAACAGACAGACTGACAGACAACAGACAGACTGACTGACTGACATCCAGACTGACAGACAGCCAGACAGACTGACTGACAGACAGCCAGACAGACCGACAACAGACAGACTGACAGACAACAGACAAACTGACTGACATCCAGACTGACAGACAGCCAGACAGACAGACTGACAGACAGACTGACAGACAGACTGATGGACTGCCAGACAACAGACAGACAGACTGACAGACAGACAGACAACAGACAGACTGACAGACAGACTGATGGACTGCCAGACAACAGACAGACAGACTGACTAACAGACAGACAGACAACAGACAGACTGACAGACTGATAGACAACAGACCAACTGACAGACCGACAGATAGACTGACGACAGACAGACTGACAGACAGCAGACAGACTGACTGACTGACAGACAACAAACAGACAGACAGACCAACTGACAGACAAACAGACTGACAGACTGATAGACAGACTGACAGACAACAGACAGACTGACTGACTGACATCCAGACTGACAGACAGCCAGACAGACCGACTGACAGACAGACTGATGGACTGACAGATAACAGACAGACAGACTGACTAACAGACAGACAACAGACAGACTGACAGACTGATAGACAACAGACCAACTGACAGACAGACAAACAGACTGACAAACAGACTGACAGACAACAGACAGACAGACTGACTAACAGACAGACTGACTAACAGACAGACTGACTAACAGACTGACAGACAGACTAATAGACAACAGACCAACTGACAGACCGACAGATAGACTGATGACAGACAGACTGACAGACAGCAGACAGACTGACTGACTGACAGACAGACTGATGGACTGACAGATAACAGACAGACTGACTGACTAACAGACAGACAGACAACAGACAGACTGACAGACTGATAGACAACAGACCAACTGACAGACCGACAGATAGACTGACGACAGACAGACAGACAGCAGACAGACTGACTGACTGACAGACAACAAACAGACAGACAGACCAACTGACAGGCAGACAAACAGACTGACAGACTGATAGACAGACTGACAGACAACAGACAGACAGACTGACTAACAAACTGACAGACAACAGACAGACTGACAGACAGACTAATAGACAACAGACCAACTGACAGACCGACAGACCGACGACAGACAGACTGACAGACAACAGACAGACTGACTGACTGACAGACAACAAACAGACAGACAGACCAACTGACAAACAGACTGACAGACTGATAGACAAACTGACAGACAACAGACTGACAGACAACAGACAGACTGACAGACCGACAGACAGACCGACAGACAGACCGACAGACAAGCAGACTGACAGACAAGCAGACAGACAGACAGATATAAAGACAGACAGACAGACAGACAGATAAAAAGACCATGAATTCTAAAAGAAGTGGTTGGGAGAATACATGAGAAGCTTGATTGGGGTGAAGGGCTAGCAAAGATGCTAATATAGTGTATTCATGTATGAGATCCTCAAATACAAATACATCTGAAGAAGAAATCAGATTCATGAATCTGGTATAAAAGACATCTACAAACCCCTAAAGTTAAAATCCTAGTTAATAGTGACATAATAATGCTTTTCTATCTAACATTAGCAAAAAGACAAGAATGACAAACTTTGGGTGCTTCTACATTTTACCAACATTCTAGTAAGGCGGTTAGGTAATAAATAAAGGCATCCCTGTTAGAAAGGAATAATCAAAATTATTTATAGTATCATATACAATTATATATGGTAAAATATATAAATATATTTATATCATATAGATATAGATATATTTATATCATATAGATTTAGATAATACTAAGGAATCCACACAAAAAAGTTATAACTAATAGATAAGTTAAGCAAGATATCAGGAAAAACTAGATGCCCACATGCAGAATAAAAATAGACCTTTATCTATCACACTGCACAAAAATTATACTCAAGTTCACCAAAGACCTCAATTTGAAACAAAAAAAACTTAAAAACTGCTAAAAGAAACATGAACTATACCTTATAAGATATAGAATTAGAAAACTACTTTCTGAATAGGACCATATTTGCTCAGGGATTAAAGTCAACAATTGACAATTGGGACTTCATAAAATGTAAGGCTTCTGCACAGCTAAGGAAACAATCAACCAAGAAAAGATAAGGCTCACAGAGTAGAAGAAACTCTTTGCCAGCTACACATTTAAAAAGGATTAATATACAGAATACATAAAGAACTAAAAACAAAATCAGAAAAATTGGGTTATGGATCAAAATGAAGGGTTCTCAACTGAAGAAATAAAATGGGAGGTGATGAGGGAAAAGTATAGAGGGTCAGGAATTTGAAAGGAGGAGAGTAGTAGTGGGAGAGGGAGAACTGGGGGTAAACATTAGAAAGTCCCAGATGCCAGGGACCGGAGTGGTTCCCAGGACATCACAGGGAGGACATTACCTAAAATACCCAACAAAGAGGAGATAGAATATGTAGAGACCATATCTGGTGGATAGGCCCTCAGTTAAGAGATGGGGCTACCCACCCATCTCAAAAATATTAACACAGAATTCCTCCTGTCTAAAGGAAATGCAGTGACAAAGAATGGAGCAGAGACTGAAGCAAAGGCCATCCAGAAACTGCCCCACCTAGGGATCCATCCCATCTGCTGACAACAAACCCAGACACTATTGCTGATGCCAAGAAGTGCTTACTGACAGGAGCATGATATAACTGTCCCCTGAGAGGCTCTGCCAGAGCTTGACCAATACAGATGTGGATGCATGCAGCCAAACATCGGACTGAGCATGGGACCCCAACAGAGGAGTTAAGGCAAGGACTGAAGGAGCTGAAGGGGTTTGCAACCCCATAGGAAGAACAACAATATCAACCAACCAGACCCCTCCCCCAAAAGCTCCCAGGGACTAAGCCATAAACCAAAGAGTACACATGGGCATGGCTCCAGGCATATGTAGCAAAGGACTGCCTTATTGGGCATCAATGGGAGGGGAGGCCCTTGGTCCTGTGGAGGCTTGATGCCCCAGGGTAGGGAAATACTAGGGTGCTGATGAAGGAGTAGGTGGGCTGGGTGGCTGAGGGAGCACCCTCATAGAGGCAGGGGAAGCAGGAGAGGATAGGAGGTTTGGGGAGGAGAAACTGAGAAGGGGGAATAACATTTGAAATGTCAATAAATGAAATAATCAATAAAAATAAATGAAAATAAATAATTTGCTAAGAAATATCTCTAAAAGTATTCATCATCTGTGGCAATTAGGGAAATACAAACTAAAACAACACAGAGATTTCATCTCACTCTAGTCAGAAAAGCTAAGATAAATAATAACATTTGATCATAAATGCTGGCTGTGGAGAAAGAGGAACCCTCATTCATTATTGGTGGGAATGTACACTAGAGCAGCCAATCTAGAAATCAGTATGGAGAAACCTCTAAAAGCTAAAAATAAATGCACCATATGAACCAGCTGTATACTCCTTTGACCACAGGCCTGGAAATCCTGCTCCATAGATCTTTCTCAGTTATGTTCATTGTTACTCTATTCAAAATAGGGCAGAAATATAAAAAAAAAAACCTCAATATCCTTCAACAGATGAATGAATAATGAAAAATGTGGTACATATACATGACAGAATACTATCCAGCTATAAAGAAAAGACTAAAACCATAAGATTTGCAGAAAAATGGACCAAACTAGAAAATATTGTTTTGATTAAGGTATCTCAGACCTATAACAAAAATGCTGCATGTTTTCTATCATCTGTGCTTCATAGCTCCAAATTATCAGATAATAATCAGATATACAACCTGCAATAACCACAGAAAAGTGAAAGAAGACCATTGGTGGTTGAGGACAGAGGGAGACTATCAGGATACAGGTGATATGAAGGGGAAATGGACAAAATAGGGAGAGATCTAAGGAGATCAATACAGAAGGCAAAGAGGGAGGAAGAGAGACAAATACCATTAAGGGTATTTCCAAAAAGCCTTAAGGAATCATACTATTTTATATTTGCCACAAACCACAAACCACAAACCACACACCACACACCATATATATATATATATATATATATATATATGGAGGGAGAGAGAGACAGAGAGAGAGAGAGTTATGTCACTTGGGGCTGATACTGTTCTCCCCTCTGTACAAGAGCATTAGACTATCTAGCAGACGATAAATCAGGTATGAGAAACCTCCTTTTAAATTGTTGGTTAGGGGAGTCCAATAGACTCCCAAAACAATATAGGCTACTGCTGTTACACTTGGCTGCCACCCAGAGGCTGAAGACACCACACATCTAGGGCACAAGATTTGAAGGATTCAGGCTACATCTGGCCTCAAAGTATAATTCCTAACTGCATTCTAAAACTTCTTCTTATACCTACAGGTTAGTGTAATTCTCACCTTCATCAAAGAAGCTTCACTTTATAGCAGCAGGTGGAGAGCATTAGAGAAAACCATAAATGGTCAAGATGCAGAAAGCAAATGATCACGGGGTATCTATACCCAGTTGCTATATCTATGACACAGTAATTAATTACAATAAAGAGAAGCCCTTAAAGAAGAGGAGAGAAACGAAAGGTAATGAAATACATGTAACATGAAAGCAGAAAGGGAGACTAAGTTGGTTAGGGAAAGAAGGAACCAGCATGAAAGACACATGGGGAAGAAAGGAGGGTAATGGGTGAGGCTGATGAATTTTATAACAAAACATAGCTACACAGAGGCATGAAGATGCCACAGAAATCTCATTACTTTGTATGTTAGCTTAAAAATCAAATTTAAAAACACCCTAGCACATCTGAAGATTTAGAAGAGAGAAAGAACAAATAATTCTGAAAGGAAGGAGTCAACACTTTTTCTGTAAAGTAACAGACCATAAATATATACCAGGCATGGTGGCCCACACTTGCAATCCCACTGTATGGGAGGCTGAGGCAGGAGGATCATGAGTTCAAGGCCAATGTGTGTTACATATTAAAAAAGAGTCTCAAAGAAAATCTAAAACGAACAAAAAACAGGAAAAAAAAACAAAAAAAACATGATTTCATGATAATCAACCCTGTGCTAGCAATGTAAATATAACAACATACATTGTGTAAAGCCATGAGTGTAGCTGTTATATGTTTAATAAAATTTTATTGCTAGCCAAACTAAGGAGGACTAAGAAGAAAAAGACCTCAGTAGTTTTTAAGTCTTCTAGTAAATGCTTTCCTAGGGGTAAATTTGTTTTCTAACCTACTTATATAACCTCTAATAACTGGAAGGGGCATGTTGGAGGTACAAGGAGATAATTGCCCTCTAGTAGCAAGAGGAATATGTTTCTCCAAAAGAATCTAATTAGATAAGGACCTTCTGTGTTATCAGCCAGCTGCTGAGAGTTCATGAAAACTTAGGTTGACTCCATGTTCTCCCTCAGAGATCAGCAGAGATAGGGGTTCAATTACATATATGATCTCATCCAATTATGCAAAGATGATAGCATTTTCAATATGCACAAACACACACAACTCATAGAAAAAGAAAGCGAGAAGATAGGACTGGAACTCCAGCAACCACAGGTGGTCTTCCATTAGTGTTCAAAGGTAATGTGGCAGTCACCACTGCACCTCACTAAAATTATTTTTAATGGAGACAAAGATGATGGCATAGTCTCTCCTTTATCATATGACACAATGCCTGCTGAGTCTTCTCTTACCTTTTTATTTTTTTCTGAGTAACTTCACCAACTCCCTTCTTTGTCCTTTTGGAAACATGGCTTTTAAGCTCTATATTGTCTTCCTTTGACTGGACACATTGACTATGAGATGCCTACAAGCAAACAAAAAGGAAAACAGTAAATTAAGAGAACCACATATTATTTAATACATGGTTCTTATAAGAAAGCTATGACATGTTCCCAATCCTAGTCAGTTTATGAGGATGTTCCCAGAAGTCACAATTTAAAATTTTCATAATGTATGGCACTAGGCCCATCCACCACAGTGGGAACTACACCAAGCAATCTGTATGATAATACTAATACATATCAACAAAATAGCAGCCATAAGTGTTCCCAAGGGATGTAGGATACAGTTCTGATTTCCATGCCAGGGATACTGACTCATGAATAACTGACAAGATAGTTTGTCTTCTATTCTGACTTAAAATGTACAGAGTAAGCAGGAAACATGACAAAATCTACTGTCAAATTTTGCTAAGAACAACTAGCTACTCAGGGTAGAACTCTACCATAAATCTCTCTCTTTTACCTTCTCTCTTTCCCCCTGTCTTTCTACAATAAAACTCTAAAACCATAGACTCTCTCTGTTCATCAAGGCCCGCTGTGCTTGGACAATGGGATAGGCTTTCTCCTAACAAGCCTTGCCTAATCTCCCATCAGAAGGCCTTCCTACACTCTAGCCACGGACCAGATCGATCTCTCTCTCTCTCTCTCTCTCTCTCTCTCTCTCTGGTTTCTGGAGACAGGGTTTCTCTGTATAGCCCTGGCTATCTTGGAACTCACTTTGTAAACCAGGTTGGCCTTGAACTCAGAAATCTGCTTGCCTCTGCCTCCCGACTGCTGGGGTTAAAGGCATTCGCCTGCTTGGGAACCTCTCTCCCTCTGCCCTCTTCCCGTATTCCAGGGGCCGAGAATGTCAACCTGGTGCCCCTGGTACCAGGGGCTGCCCCTTGTTCACACCCCGCCATGTGAGGTCAGTGGCTTCACACAGCTAGATGCCCACCCGGGGCCGAGTGGAAAGCGTCTGGCACTCCTCCCACGTCCACCTGCCCACTGCACAGGAACTCTTGCAGGACACGAGCTCTCTCCCTTCCCACCCACCCCCCCTTTCCCCTATACCCACACCCGACAACCCAATACCAAATTCACTGGCATCTTTGTTTTGAGTTTCTTAGCTTCTTAAACTGTGACTAATGAATTACTAATGTTGGGGCTGGAGAGAGATGGATCAATGAGTTAAAATACTCACTGCTCTTTTAGAGCACCTGGGTTAGATTCCCAGTACCAACACGGCAGCTCATAACTGCCTGTAATTCCAGTTCCAGGGTATATAACAACCTCCCTTTTCTGGCCTCTACAGATACCATGAAAGAGAAATACCTATACACATAAAAATAAATAACATTTAAACATCATATTATTTGTATACACGATTCATAGTTCCTTGTAGCAGTCCAAATGCACAAAAATAACTTCCCCCATTCCACATGCTCCTGTCAGAGATTCTATATGAGAAGTACCAAGGGAAGTTACACGATGACTTTTCTTCTGCTTTGAGTATCTACTGTATTTCAGTCAAGTTCCTAGATACATTATTTAACAGAATAGGAAATAAACGAAAAATTACAGGTATAAGATATATATGTATGCATACATATATATGAAATTATCCAAAATTAACACATATGTTATAATCTGCAGAAAAAGAGATTATATTAACAGGGATCCAAAGTGGACAACTTTGCTTATACAACCATTTTCCATGGGGTCAAACATGATCTGGCAGAGGTATTTTAACAGGCACAAAAATACTTTACAGTAAAAAAACCAGGCTTTGGCCAGATGTGGTGGGGCATGCCTTTAATCCCAGCACTCAGGAGGCAGAGGCAGGTGGATTTCTGAGTTCGAGGCCAGCCTGGTCTACAAAGTGAGTTCAAGGACAGCCAGGGCTATACAGAGAAACCCTGTCTCGAAAAACAAAAAACAAAACAAACAAACCAAAAAAACCAAAAACCAGGCTTTACTGTAGTCTAAATGAAGTAGACTTTAAAACCTATGCTGGTTCTCATCTGTCAAGTAGAAATGCTTGTAGTATCTATTCTTTGGGATTTTACCAAGAGTGCATGGGCTTATACAAGAAAAATTCCTTAGACTACTTACTAAAGGCATCATAACCACTCATTAGGTATCAATTATCATTTTCTAAGACAGTGACTCCTTTTGGCCTGCTTTTTACATTAAATTACCAACATTCTATTATTTCTGGTTTTCCTAATACCTTAACCTTATTCAAAGTTAAGTGACTCTTTTTGGCATACCTTGACAGTGAACTAATGAATTCTAGTTGTTAGGTCTAAAACATGTCCCTAAAACTCCTAGGTATGAATCATTTGTCTCTGCTGGCTACTGCTACTCACCACATTTGATTCCAAATTTTAAAGTCCACCTCTTCAGCTTCAGTTTTTCTCCTCTACCTCCTCAACCCACTTGTCTCTCCCCACCTACTTAGTATCTTCCCAGAGCTACCTGCTCTCTCTCTTGCTTGCTCAACAAGAATCTTATTGCCATCCCACAGAAGGGTTGTTATCAGGTAAACAAAAACCTAAACTCAGCATTCCTCAGAAATCTTGTGAGACAGATCACTGTTTGTCAGGAAAAGCCATTACTTCCATTGTGCTCCCCAATGGTCAACTACTGGGGCAATGGGCATCTAATTCCTGATTAATACAAGCATTATGTAACACATCAAAGTTTCCATGCTAAATCCCAGGATTTCCTTGACTGTACCTCTCTATTCATCACTACTTGTCCCCACAAAACTGACAAGGTTCCCTGCTACCTGCTAATTTCCATTTTGTGGCCCTAAGAGACAGTCTGGAAGTGTGGTTCCCCAAATAAAGTATCTTTCTGCTTATGGAGTGATTTAACTTGGTAGTTTCACTGTGCCTTCACATACATATGGTGCCCAAACCTAGGAAAGACACTTGGGCACTGAAGTCCAGTCCTACTACAACCAAACCAAACTGCCAACTTGGTCCTTCTGGCATCAATTGCCTCTGCTTGCTTTTGCCACCCACTACATTCGGCTTCAAAATGTGCTGTCTCTTCAGCTTGAGCAGCTCTACCTGCTCAACCTACTTGTCTCTCTTCACCTACTCAGTATCCTCTCAAAACTGCCTGCTCCCTCCCTCTCCCTCTCTCTCTTTTTTCCCTCTCTCTCTCTTTCTCACTAACTCAACAAGTCTTCCTGGAATGCCATGTAGCCTCCCTATACCCTTTCTGGTACCCCACCACATGGACAAGGGCTATCTTGTGAAGCAGGTTTCTGTTTGTCAGGAAAAGGAATGCCTGTTCACATGATCATGGGTTTCTCTCTCACAAATCTCAGTCCCTTGCAAATAACCTCAGATTGAGACTTTGTCTTATGGCCTTATCTTTTGCCACGTCACCTTCCTTTATGTCTCCACTCTTATGATATTGCCATCCTTCTTCTGGTGGGTCTCCTATTTGCAAGTCCTTTCCTGAGTCTATCCTACCTCCTCTTGGCTTTCCTTCTGAGATTTAATTGATACCATTTCTTCAAAGGTGTCTTCCTTTCTCCCTCTAACTAACAGGGGGCTCTTCCCATTCAGAATTAGACTTCTCTTGCTTGCCTGCCTTCTCAAGTTCCTCTCCCTCTTCAGACTCAGAGATACCATTAAGTGCTGCTGCCTTATTTTTTACTGTAAATATGATGGGGCCTTAATACAAGTTTGATTATTAGTCTCAATGGCAAGAAAATGGCACATTCAATTACTAAATTCTCATGGATTGTGATCATTTCTGCCAAGCACAAGAAAATGATGTGAACTATCTATCTCTAAGTCTTCTTTGCTCCTCCCTCTCCTCCCTCCTTCTGATCATTAGGTTCTATCCAACAGAGATCAAAATCTCTGTAGGTATAGATAACAGTAGAAAATTGTTACATGCTGTTTTACTGTACTGAAAAGCTGGCTCTTAGGGTGGGATTTTGTCTGCATACTTTAGACCCAAGCATGTTTGTCTCCAAGGCCGGCCTCTGACTCTATGACAGGAACAACAACAACAGGACAGCCCGGAGTGTGGGGAACACCATATTCTTGGAAATAGCTAAAAAATAAACTATTCCCAACAGAGGTTACTATTACTTTTCTAATGGTATTTAAATTTAATCAGGAGAAATTTACTAACTTATAACTAACTTAAAAAGTTACTAACTTATTATAAACTGCTAAAGCTATTCAAGACATAAAGTTAATGGTCAGTTACCTTATACATGATCAAATTCTTTAATCTGCTCAAAACCATGTTTGTAGTCATGCTAAGTATCATTGTAATTTGTTTACAAGCTTGGAGGGAGAAACAAATTTTTATCTCCCATTATATATTCTTCTCTATATATTGTCAAAGTTAAGCCTGAAGCAAATAAGTGTAAGCAAGTTATCAATAATTTTAAAGTTCATTTAATATAGATGATGGCCCTCAACCCCCTCAGAGATCTGCTGAATATGGCATGGAAGGTATTTAATGAAGGGGAGGAGCAGGAAAGGCCACAAAATCTTCCCACAGTAGGCAGAAATACCTGCTTCTGGCTGCAGCCCTAAATCCATTTCCAAGAAGAACAGGACTCTACCTAAGACCTGCTTCAAGTGTGGCAATACCAGTCACTGGATGAAGAACTGTGCCTCACCTCACCTGCCACCAGGACCCTGCCCAAACTGTGGACAGGCAGGATGCTGGAGATACAACTATCTTTTGCCTAACCAAGGTAGGTCAGTACTGCAAGATCCTCCTCCACAGGAAAATTTCTTAGGTTTTCTGGGCCTAGTAACTAAAGACCAATGATGCTGTGGGACCTTAGCTCCCAACAAAACCATCATGATTACCATGAAGGAACCTAAGGTGACTGTCCAGTTAGTGAGCAAGACCTTCATTTTTAGTTGATATTGAGGTCACTTGGTCGATACTTCTGCTTATTCCAGTAAATTTTATCCTTCTCAAATCTCTGTGATGGGGGTTAATTGTTAGCCCCACCAGCCTAGGGCTATAGGTCCTCTCTTCTCTAGTTTGATGCACACAAGAGGTAGTTTTGATTGTCACTATGACTAGGCTAATTATAGAATTTAAATCCTGGGAGACAGAAGTAATGGGTGAGGTTAATCCTACAGAAAAGAAAAACAGTCTTCCCCAAAACTCCCACAGCGCTTGAATTATAATTATCCTATCATAATTCATTTCCAAAGCCTAGGGAGCCATTTCTGGATTTTGGGTAAATATAGTCTCCCATCATTTT
Source organism: Mus musculus (assembly GCF_000001635.26). Taxonomy (NCBI): domain Eukaryota; kingdom Metazoa; phylum Chordata; class Mammalia; order Rodentia; family Muridae; genus Mus; species Mus musculus. Next base: position 216,091 of record NW_019168532.1, read on the forward strand.
TTTAGTTATTTAAAATTCCATAGTCACTGTTTACTGGTTCCAGAGAACACATAAATTGACCCAAGTGGTTCATACCAGTAAAAAGAGCCTCTATTTTATGATATTGTGTCACTGATTCCAAATAAATTCTGCTGTCAGCATTCCGAGAGAGTCAAGGTCTGCTGGTAAACTGGAAAGATCCCTCAAGGCAAAGAACATCTAAGGGTTCTGTAAAACTACAGAAAAGAACAGGGTTAGCATACTCACATTAGTTACATCTTCAAACACTGATCTCCTCTTTACTGCGCCTTGAGTTGAAGATGAAGATGAAGATGCTGCATGGTTACTCTTTCCAATCTATAAAATATAAGAATCAGATGAACATGGACAATTATAAATAGCCCCTTTATGAACTTTGGGTCACATTCAGGGTGTGGATAGACTCTACCATGTCCAAGTAACTGGGATATGTATAATAAAGCCTATGAACTACAGTAAAAAGCTTTAGTATTCAGAGATCTTTAACAGTCAATGAAGAATATAGTCATTGATAATAGGGACATGAAGAGATTACATGGTCTTCAGTAAAAAATTTCAAAATGAGTAAGTTTGGTGAAACTGATTTATTCTCTTCTTCTCCTAGTTATGGTTATACTATCCAGGATTAACTATCATCATAAGGAGTAGTGAGTCTTTCTATAGAAATACCTCCAACTAAGTTAGTTAAAAAGCACAAGTAATTAAGTCTTTCTTATACTAAGTGAACTTTAATACATATTCAATAGGGACAAACCTAGGTACTAGTCCAGATTCAGCTCAATTTTTTTTAAAAATATTGACCTTGGAAGAGTCACTTAACGTATGAGACTCTAATTTTCTCATCAGTAAAATTGGAATGATAACCTACCTTACAGAGTCTTTATGGATTACAAAAGAAAATATACTTTTAAAAGTGTTTTATTGTAATTGCACTAAAGATTGGACCCAGAGTCTTGCATAGCCTAAGCAATGTTTCTACTATAGAATATATATTTTTTCAATCTATATAAATTTTAAATGCAAAAAAGTACTTTAAAGCTATGTAGTACTGAATACTTGTAAACATCACATGAAAAAAATTATTTTAAGAAAATAGTTAATACAGATTATCTCTAATGTTATTTGATATGTGAGACTCATGGCAGAGAAAATAAGTGATCAAGGAAAAAATGAAACCATATAGGAAGCAACGAAGTTTTTCTTTCTTGGTACTATACATGCCTTAACCTACTCCCACATGACTAAGACTATCTCTATGAAGTTGGAAGTTAGGAGAAATCACTCTTGTGGCATTTTTCTATCTTTTAACAGTTACTATTTGGTGAATATCTATCTATTAATTATCAGATTTCTCTTTTCCAATTCTAAGAACAAACTCTGCCTTATCTATATAAGAAAGTTCATACAATTATTAAACAGAACACTTGGATATGACACTAGTTTTGTGCTAACTACATCATTAACAGTATATGACACAGTAAATGCTCCAAAACTTGGAGAATGTATCATGATGTAATACACCATTCCAAAAAAAGGAGCAATTCTAAGAATTATTTCCCATTCTATTTCAGCTTTAAAAACCCTATTCATTTTTATCTTATAAATAATAAGCAATAAATAATCCTAATAGAAATAATTAGCAAATGATAAAACATCACTTTTCTTCTAAATAGGCTAAAAAATAAACACTTAGTCTTCTAATTCTCACTTGGTATTACTGTTAAAATAATCTCCTCAATTTCAAATTAACAGTAGAAACAGGACTTAATAAAACTTATATTATCACCCATGGAAGGAGTTACAGAGACAAAGTTTGGAGCTGAGACCAAAGGTTGGACCATCTAGAGACTGCCATATCCAGGGATCCATCCCATAACTAGCTTCCAAACGATGACACCATTGCATACACTAGCAAGCGTTTGTTGCAAGGACCGTGATATAGCTGTCTCTTGTGAGACTAGGCTGGGGCCTAGCAAACATAGAAGTGGATGCTCACAGTCAACTATTGGATGGATCACAGGGCCCCCAATGGAGGAGCTAGAGAAAGTACCCAAGGAGCTAAAGGGATCTGCAACCCTGTAGGTGCAACATTATGAACTAACTAGTACCCTAGAGCTCTTGACTCTAGCTGCATATGTATCAAAAAGATGGCCTAGTCGGCCATCACTGGAAAGAGAGGCCCATTGTACAGGCAAACTTTATATGCCCCAGTACAGGGGAACGCCAGGGCCAAAAAATGGGAATGGGTGGGTAGGGGAGTGGGGGGGAGGTTGTGGGGGACTTTTGGGATAGCATTGGAAATGTAATTGAGGAAAATACGTAATAATAAAAAAAACTTATATTTACAAAATATGTCCAAAATAAGGTTGAACTGGAAAACCAATAGCCATGAAAGTAAACTTACAATATCGTAACTACAGTCAGAACATTTGATATAAACAAAAGCTCAATTAAGGTATGAAATCTTTCTTGATAAATTTGGATGGGAAAATGTCTCATTCCCTCCATGAAAATCATTTTACTACAACAAAGTAAAAAATAATTGAAAATGTTTATTGAAGCCGGGCGTGGTGGCTCACGCCTTTAATCCCAGCACTTGGGAGGCAGAGGCAGGAGGATTTCTGAGTTCGAGGCCAGCCTGGTCTACAAAGTGAGTTCCAGGACAGCCAGGGCTATGCAGAGAAACCCTGTCTCGAAAAACAAAACAAAACAAAACAAAACAAAACAAAACCCAAAAAAACAAACAAAAAAAGAAAATGTTTATCGGCACATAAAAAAGTCTGCAGTGCTAGAGATTGAACACAGGACCTTGGACCTGATAGGCAAGCGCCTCTGCCACTAAGCTACATGTCCAGCACTATCAAAAAATTATATTGGCCCAATGCTCTCTCCTTCAGGAAATTCTCCCTGATGATGATTCATAAGTGTTAATATAACTATTGTTAAAATATATTTGGTAATGAACATAGAATATTCCAGGATGAAAAGGTCAATCAGTGTTAAACTACTCCAAAGTCAAATCAGGCAAGTTTAAGTGCACCGATACATTCTTAAAATCTAATACTGGTTAAGTAACCTATAGCTAACATGTTTGGGACTAGAAGTTTCTTGGATTTCACCTTCTACTCATTTGAAGTATTTATATATACATAATTAAATATCATCAGGATGGGACCCAGGATTTTTTCTTTTTAATTATTCTTTTTGAAAGATGTATTTTTACTATTTTTAATTATGTGTATGTATTATCTATGTTTTGGTCTGTGGATATGATTGCAGGCATGGGAATCCCCCTGGAACTGGAGTTAAGGTACTTGTGAACTTCTCAATGTAGGTGCTGGAAATTTAACCTAGATTCTCTGGAAAAGCAGTAGAGTCCACTTCCAGGAGAAAGACAGGGCATCAAGTGGAGGGATGGGGATGGCATCCCACAGTAAAAAACTCTGACCCAGAATTGTTCCTGTCTGAAAGAACTGAAGAAACAAAAATGGAAGAGTCTGAGGGAAAGGAGGCTCCAAGGCCTGACACTATTACTGATGTTATAGTGTGCTCACAGACATGCCTGTCCTCTGAGAAGCCCAACAAGCAGCTGAAAGAGTCAGACACAGATACTTACACCCAACCAATGGACAGAAGCCGGGGGGGGGGGTGCTGTTGTTGATTAGGGAAAGGCTGGAAGAGGCTTAGGAGGAGGGTGACTCCATATGAAGACCAGCAGTCTCAACTAACATGAACCCCAGAGACCTCTCAAACAATGAGCCACCAAGAAGGCAGCATATACAGCATATACACATATACAGCAGAGGACTGCCTGGTCTGGCCTCAGTGAGAGAAGATGCACCTAACTAACCCTCAAGAGACTTGAGGCCCCAGGGAGTGAGGAGGGGGAGGGGTGAGGACATCCTCTTGGAGACAGGGAGGAGGAGGAATGAAATGAGGAAATAGCAGAGGGTGGACCTGGAGGTGGATAATGACTGGACTCTATAAAAAGATTAAAGATAAGTATTATTTAAAAAAAACCTAAGCAATTTTTCCAGCACCAAAATGTATTTTAACAATGAGCATGTGTGTGCACATGTAAATGTGGGTACCCACAGAAGCCAGAAGAGGGCTTCAGATACCCTGGAGCTGGAGCTACAAGCTGTTGTAACCAGCCAGATATGGGTGCTGGGAATTGAACTCCAATCCTCACTAAGAGCAACAAAAGGTCTTAACCACCAACCCATCTGTCCAGCCTTTCTTTTAAAAACGAATTTCACTTGGGCATATTCACTGTTCAAAGCAATGGGCTTCATATTGATATTTTGTTCAACTATATCAAATACTTTGATAGATTTACTCATCCATTACCCTCCCCACCCTTACTGCCAAAATTCCTTTTGTATTATATATATATATATATATATATATATATATATATATATATATAATAAAATCATAGTCTGAACGCAATTTTATATAATTTTATAACTTTAGTGGCCTGGAACTGTTTTATTATGTTGTATATATGCATGTATGTTTACATGTGTAGGTTATATGTATGCAAGTATATGCATGTGATAATGTATACCTGTGTATATGGAAGCCCAAGGCTGACATCAGAGATGCCCTTCTATTGTCCTCAGCTTATTCAGAGCCAGTTTCTCAGTTGAGTTGAGTCTAGAGTTTGCCTATACCTTTTGCAGTAGAATTACAGGCAAGCTGCCATGTCCACTCAGCCTTTTACACAGATGCAAGGAATTCAAACTGGTCTGCATGCTTGTACAGCAACTGCTTTAACCACTGAGCGACCTCTTTGGCTCTTAGTATGCCTGCAGTTTGACTGTAAACTCCATTACTTGAGATTAAGTATGGCATTTTCCACTTACAGAATCAGGTCAGCACTCAAAGATTTCAGAGTTTGAAATTTTTAAATATTGAACTTTCAAATTAGGGATACTCAATCTGAATACTCAGAATATGATAATATTTTCCTGACAAAACGTACTACCAAGAATGTACTACAGCCTCCTGGTAAGATACTTGGAGCTTCTAGATGAATATAAACATATAAACATGATCAATAATGAGAACTCAACATTGTTTGGCTTCGAAAATGTGAAAAATGTCCTTTACTTCATCCATATATATTTAAATACTAGTAGAATTTATAAGTGTTGCTTAAGTTACTTTGGGAAGACAAATGGGATAGAACCTAAGGCTTGCCTTATGTAAGGTAAGAGATCATCCCTGAACCAAATTTCAATTCTTAGCTCCATGTTCCAACCTGCTGGTATTCTTCAACTACAAGAGTTGCTGGAAATTCCACTTTCTCAGATTAATACAGACATCATAAAAGATTCAGAAGTACACACAAGGACTATGACATAAGGAGACCACATGAGATAATATTGAAAGAGAGGGTTGGCCTTTTAACCTTTTCAGATTGCTGCTCCTCTCTAGGTGTGATCTTGTTAGACTGAGCCTTCTCAGTCTCCAGTTTGGATCTTTTGGGTAGTAGTGGTGGTGGCATCTTTATGCAGATTCAGCAGTGTTTCCTCCAAGATAGAGCTGCAATCAGAAAGAAATATCATTCACCAGAAGTACTACAAATTTTTGTAGACACTCTTAAGAAAACTTAGTTTTTCTATCACATCTCGAAGACAATGCATACCTTAAGACTGAGTAGATGTAAATACAGAGCTTCATTCTATCACAATTAACCCTGAGAAAATGATTTAAACAGCATAGGCTTCAGCTACCTCACCTATAAAGCAGAAGTAAATATACCTGTCTTTATCTACAGAGTCTGTTAATTAGGTAAGGCATGCTACCCTCTATAGGGACTAAGGCTGTGGCCTAGTATGCACAAATTTACATAAGACTTGTGCACTAAAACCATCAAATACATAACAGTTTATATAGACTGGTTAATAGCTGGCAGACTTGATATTTTTTGAGTCCTGGTCACAAAACTTAAAACACTATAGAAAAATACAGAAGGATGATTGCATATAGCCATGTATGTATGACAGGCAAGACTGTACCCAAAGCTGGCATTCAATTAGAAAATACTATAATCTAGTTCTATATCAAAGTACCCTATCTAGATAACAAGGTAAGAAAGTGAATAGAAAGATAAGAGCAGAAGGAAATGAATTATTGAAAGTAATTTGTGATAAGAATTTAATAGTCAGCCGGGTGTGGTGGTGCACGCCTTTAATCCCAGCACTTGGGAGGCAGAGGCAGGCGGATTTCTGAGTTCAAGGCCAGCCTGGTCTACAAAGTGAGTTCCAGGACAGCCAGGGCTATACAGAGAAACCCTGTCTCGAAAAACCAAGAAAAAAAAAAGTATTTAATAGTCACTCCATCCTTTATAAGAGTTCTAGCTTTGTCAGTCACAGTAAAGGATTTTAGTTTATATCCTAGTGTTTTTTAGTTTGTGCATCATTGGTAGTTATGATATACATATATACCTTACAAGCAGCTACATTACTATTAAAAGTAATCGTTGTTTTGCTATACAAGAGATCCTTTCAACTCTGACAGAGCTGCCCTCCCAAACCCACTCACATTCAGTTTCCATTTATTTCCAGCACCAAATAAATTAAGTGAATGACTGCCCCAAACAAAATATTAACCAACATAGATTACCAAGTGCTTTCTAAAGTACTATAAAGTCCTTCTAAAAAAAAAACATTTCAAAGAATTGAAAGGTTGCAGTGTGAAGAGGCAGAGTGAGCACAGGTTTTAGAGTTTGAGCAATCAGGCATCTAGTTTCTGGTCTGGGCTGGTGCCCTGAGCAGACCTTGGGCTCGAACTCTGCAGCCAGTCCCACAACACCCAGAGGAAGCTCCACTCCCAAGCGCTCTAACACGCCCAGGACCACAGGACCACAGGATCTCAGGATCACAGGTTCTCGGGATCACAGAGACAGCTGAACTCTGAGGAGTTCTGACTCAACCAGGATCACAGGAAGGACAGGCTGCAGTCAGATATAGGAAGGACAGGTAGCACTATCGAGAACAAGATGGCAGAAGGCAAGCATAAGAACATAAGCAACAGAAACCAAGATTACTTGGCATCATCAGAACCCAACTCTCCCACCATAGCAAGTCCTGGATACACCATCACACCGGAAAAGCAAGATTCAGGTCTAAAATCACTTCTCATTATGGTGATAGAGGACATTAAGAAGTTTATAAATAACTAACTCCCTTAAAGAAATACAGGAGAACACAGATAAACAGCTAGAAGCCCTTAACGAGGAAACACAAAAATCCCTTAAAGAATTACAAAAAAACATAAACAGGTGAAGGAAATGAACAAAACCATCCAAGATCTAAAAATGGAAATAGAAACAATAAAGAAATCACAAAGGGAGACAGCCCTGGAGTTAAAAAACCTAGGAAAGAGATCAGCACTCATACATGCAAGCATCACCAACAGAATACAAGAGATAGAAGAGAGAATCTCAGGTGAAGACGATACCATAGAAAACATTGACACGCCGGGCAGTGGTGATGCACACCTTTAATTCCAGCACTTGGGAGGCAGAGGCAGGCAGATTTCTGAGTTCGAGGCTAGCCTGGTCTACAAAGTGAGTTCCAGGACAGCCAGGGCTATACAGAGAAACCCTCTCTAGAAAGAAAGAAAGAAAGAAAGAAAGAAAGAAAGAAAGAAAGAAAGAAAAGAAAAAAAGAAAGAAAGAGAACATTGACACAACAGTCAAAGAAAATGCAAAAAGCAAAAAGGTCCTAACCCAAAACATCCAGGAAATCCAGGACAAAATGAGAAGACCAAACCTAAGGATAATAGGAGTAGATGAGAATGAAGATTTTCAACTTAAAGGGCCAGTAAATAGCTTCAAAAAATTATAGAAGAAAATTTCCCTAACCTAAAGAAAGAGATTCCCATGAACATACAAGAAGCCTACAGTCCAAATAGACTGGACCAGAAAAGAAATTCCTCCCAACACATAATAATCTAAATGCATTAAACACAGAAAGAATATTAAAAGCATTAAAGTAAAAAGGTCAATGAATATATAAAGGTAGACCTATGAGAATTATACCAGACTTCTCACTAGAGACTATGAAAGCCAGATGATCTTGGGCAGATGTCATACAGACCCTAAAGAGAACACAAATGCCAGCCCAGGCTACTAGCCCAGGCAAAACTCTCAATTGCCATAGAGGGAGAAACCAAGATATTCCATGACAAAACCAAATTTACACAATATCTTTCCAAAAATCCAGCCCTTCAAAGGATAATAAAGGGAAAACTCCAACACAAGGAGGTTAACTACAGGCTAGAAAAAGCAAGAAAGTAATCTTTCAACAAACCCAAAAGAAGATAGCCACACAAACATAATCCCACCTCTAACAACAAAAATAACAGGAAGTAACAATCACTTTTCCTTAATATCTCTTAACATCAATGGACTCAATTTCCCCCAAAAGACATAGACTAACAGACTGGATATGTAAACAGGACCCAGGATTTTGTTGCTAACAGAAACTGCACCTCAGTGACAAAGACAGACACTACCTCAGAGTAAAAGCTTGGAAAACAATTTTCCAAGCAAATGGTCCCAAGTAACAAGCTGGAGTAGCCATTCTAATATTGACTAAAATCAACTTTCAATCAAAAAAGATAAGGAAGGACACTTCATACTGGTCAAAGAAAAAGTCTACCAAGATGAACTCTCAATTCTCAACATCTATGCTCCAAATGCAAGGGCACCCACATTCATAAAAGAAACTTTACTAAAGCTCCAAGCACACATCACACCCCACACAATAATAGTGGGAGACTTCAAAATCCCACTCTCAGCAATGGAAACAGATCATGGAAACAAACTAAACAGAGACACAGTGAAGCTAACAGAAGTTATGAACCAAATGGATCTAACAGATATTTATAGAACATTTCATCCTAAAACAAAAGAATATACCTTCTTCTCAGCACCTCATGGTACCTTCTCCAAAATTGACCATATAATCGGCCACAAATCAGGCCTCAACAGATACAAGAAGACTGAAATAATCCCATGCACGCAATCAGATCACCACGGACTAAGGCTGCTCTTAAATACCAACAAAACAACAGAAAGCACACATACATATGGAAGATGAACAATGCTCTATTCAATGATAACTTGGTCAAAGAAGAAATAAAGAAAGAAATTAAAGCCTTTTAGAATTTAATGAAAATGAAGACACATCATACCAAAATCTATGGAACATAATGAAAGCAGTGGTAAGAGGGAAACTCATAGCTTTAAGTGCCTCCAAAAAGAAACTGGAGAGACCTTACACTAGCAGTTTGACAGCACACCTGAAAGCTCTAAAACAGAAAGAAGCTAATACACCCAAGAGGAGTAGATGACAGGAAATAATCAAACTCAGGGCTGAAATCAACCAAGCAGAAACAAAAAGAACTATACAAAGAACCAACAAAACCAGGAGCTGATTCTTTGAGAAAATCAACAAGATTGATAAACTTTTAGCCAGACTAACCAGAGGGCATAGAGACAGTGTCCAAATTAACAAAATCAGACATGAAAAACGGAGATATAACAACAGAAACTGAGGAAATTAAAAGAAAATCATCAGATCCTACCACAAAAGCCTATACTCAACACAACTGGAAAATCTGGATGAAATGGACAATTTTCTAGACAGATACCAAATACCAAAACAAAGTTAAATAGGGATCAGATAAACCATCTAAACAGTCCCATAACCCTAAAGAAATAGAAGCAGTCATTAAAAGTCTCCCAACCAAAAAAATCAGAGAACCAGATGGTTTGGATCCACATCACTCGTGTAAAAGCCTATCACAACAGTACATGCCTATCGCCCCAGAACTAGAAGAGGGAGTACTAGAAGAGAAGGTGGAAACAGATGGATCCCTCACACTCCTTGGTCATCCAGTCTAAACTGTCTGTGAGTTCCTAGTTCAATGAGATACTTTATTTAAAACAATAAAGTGGAGATCAATTAAGAAAGACACTTGGATCTCTATCTTTGCCTCTCTGTCTCTCTTTCTCTCACTCTCCCTCCCTCCCTCCCTCTCTCTCATTTCCTCTCCCTCCCTCCCTCCCTCTCCCTTATTTCCTCTCCCTCTCTCTCTCTCTCTCTCTCTCCCTTTCCCTCCCTCTTGCTCTCTCTCCTTTCCTCCCTCCCCACCCTCTGTGTATGTGTGTACATGTGTGTAACACACAATAAAATAAAATAAAAACCATAAAAGGGCACACTTGATTTCTACCACCTATAAAACCTCAAACTTTCCTTAAAGAAAAGAAATCAGAATACTTTCCTCTTTCCTGGTTTTCTATCTCCCTCATTTTATGTTGATAATTGTGGGATTCTCTCTACTGTGCATTCTAACCCATACCAGGGTAGCAGAGTGAAAATCTGATCAAAACAGACTAGAGGGATGAGTAACAACATCATTTTATATCAAAGATAATTGCACGCAGAACACTGGAAAGAAGTCTCAGCCCGATGTCAGTGAAAACAGCACTGGAGTAAATAAGTGCTTAGTGTTTAGTTCTGACCCTGTCAGAAGTTATTTTGATGACCCTGGGCAATCTAAACCTTAATTTTCCAACTAACTAATAAAACAAGGCAACAAGGCCACAGCTGCCTCCATATTCTAAGAGTGATCAATGACATGCAGCATTACCAACACCTGGCAGCTTTTCCAACCCCCCACCATGAAATCAGACATCTCCTAGTGATGTGTGTGCATTTTAAAGTTTAAGAGGCTCTGCTCTGCAGTCCCTTGGACTGCTCACCTTCAAAGACTCTAAGTGAATCTTAGCAGAAGACATCCCTAGGAAAACCAGAGTTGAAGAGGGCTGAAGAAGTCAGCAGAAATAAAAGGGATAACAAGAGAGATGACAAGTTTCTACCCTTTAATCTGTAGTTCAAAAGACATTTTGAAGTAGCACTCTCTGTCTTAGAAATACAGCAGATCTCACAGCACATGTACAAGAAACCAATTGTTTACACTTTCACTGTGAAAGACCTTTTGTAAAAGTACTCTGATGTGGCCATGTATACTGCATCATCTGTCTGAAAGCAGAAACCCATTCTCATTAGCTTTTCTATCTCATCTTACAGTAATCCCTCTCTGCCCACTTTTGTGCAGGGTTCACTCCAAGAAGTTTTACCTGACAAAAGGAGACCAATGTTTCCTTACAGAACCACTGCACATCCCAACAAAAGAAGACAGGGTGGGAAAAGGAGCAGAAGTAACCACCAAGGACTAACTAGCAGGCGCCAGACACTTGAGCTAACATTACAAACGGAAGGCGTCTATCTCACGCTGAGATTAAGGATAGAGCAAGAAAGTCCTGGAAAAAGAACAAAGACCGCTGACCTTACTGACCCAGTCTGTCTCAACCAATCCTGGGCTCTCTCTTAACGGGGCCCACTAGAGTTTGCTCCAGGAAAAAGCACGGTGATGATTGGTAGCAGAGTGCCAATCAGCATAGGCAGCTATATGATCCCATGAAAACAAAAGGGAATGGGTATTTTTAAACTGGACTCCTGAGCTAATGGACTGGTCATTGAGTTGCAGTTTTGAGTTGGGCTAGGCTTGTGGAGTAATGTGTCTCTATAAAGACATGTTTTAATCCTCCTAGAGAATGGGTGGGGGAGAAATACTGAATAATGTCCTGCCATGTCAATAAAAACAATTAGCAACCCTTATAGAGTCCAGTATTAAGTCCTTAAGGCTTTACAAATGGTCAGAGGACATACATAAACTTTGGCCCCTATTTTATGAACGAGACCCTGAAGTGCAGAAAGCTAATAGAAATTAAGATGAATTTAGCCACAGCTCTATGCTATTATGAAAATTTTATTGCTCTAGATATTGGCCAGAAAGATAGGTACTTTTATTATTCCCATTTTAAAGATGACAAAATACAGCTCACTAACTGCCCAATATCACAAAGCTACACTGAGGCACAGCAATTTTATAACAGAGACATTCTCACTTATTTCATTTATATATTAATTCAGTTGTTCAGCAAATTAAAGAGCATAGGCTTTGCTCCCAAAACTAGAAATTATATAGAAGGAATTAAAACTTTACTGATTTATGATCTGCCTAACCCTCTGAGGAGGCAAAGAGAAAACAGAGATGGCAGGGATAAATCTAGGACTTTACCTATGTACAGCAAGGAATCTACAACAGAACCACATCCCAGGCCTCATTTTATAATCTCCATCCATATGACCTCCTGCAAGCATCATCACTGTGCATAACTATGTCCCATAAGGATTAAAAAATTAATGAGTCACTGTGCTTTAATCAAAAGAAGAAAGGGCCCATCAATCAGTCGCAACATAAAAATAACAAAAGAAATAATTTAGGTTTACCTATTGCATTCTAGTTCATCACAAAATGCAAAGGTACTTTTTTTTTTAATCATTTAGGCTTTGACATAGGATTTTACTATATAGCCTGAGATAACTTCAAATTCAAGATTGTCGCGCCTCATTTTCTAAGTGCTGGGAGTATGGGCGTGTACCAACATGATTGGCTCTTTCTAAAACTTCAAAATTTTATTTCCCCTTAGTCTTCATGCCTCAAGTTTACTTAACCTTCTCTCAGGGTAGGAATCAAAAAGAACACAGAGGAAAGAAGTGCTAGCCCTTAACTCCATCATTTTCCAATGTACCACCTCCAGGCGCGCAGTGTGAACTGCCCTTTCTTTTCCTCCCTGTACTCTACATTAAATCCCAGTAGAAAAAGTTATCTATCTCACATGAAATTATATTCCAGAGGGGTCCATGATTTAAATGTGAAAATGAACTATAGAAAACTATATTAAAATGGAAATGTAGATTAAAATGAAAGAACATTTTTATAACTTTAGAGAAAAACACTTAAACAACAAAGAATCCCCTTGATAGCTGCAAAGGAGAAATATCACCTTTCAAATGGGCATCAAAATATGTAAATTACAATGGATTGTTTATCAGAAACCATGATACCAGAAGGAATAACACAATGCTTTCCAAGAACTAAATTACAAACCTGCCAATCCAGAAATATATTGCAGTGACAATATACTTTAGGGGTGAAGGGATTAAAATCAAGTGTTTTTCAGATTATGGGAAATAAAGAGACTCTGTTACCAATAATCTACAAACAGAATGATCACAAAATAGCAAAACAAATAAGCAAACAAACAAACATTTTTAAAAAAGCCAATAGAGAAAGAACTGGAACATCAAGAAGAAAAGCATGGAAAGAGTGAAAAATAACAGAGGAGCTGGAGAGAGAGCTTGGTGGTTAAGAGTGCTTACTACTCTTGCAGAGGACCTTGGTTCAATTCCTATTGTACACTCACATGACAACTCACAACTGCCTGTAACTCCAGTTCCAAGGCATCTGACAATGAAAAGGGAGAAAGTATTAGTGAATATATAAAACAAAAGGCTGGTACACTTGATGAAACACTTGACAAGTTCTAGCAAGACAAATAAGGAAAAGAGAGAACTTAACAATATAAAAAAGACACAAAGGGAGGATTAAAAGATGCATATTGCATACATACAACACGTAATATATATAATACACACTCACACTTAAAACAAATCTTAATAGATAGGAATTCGTTATAGAGACATTCCACCCATAGTGTCTAGAATCCCAATGGTGTGGTGGCGTACACCTATAATCTCAGTCTTTATGCAGGAGGTTGAGGCAATATAGTTAGTTCAAAGCTAGCCTGAGCTACAAATGTAGACCATGTGTCAAAAAATAAAGAAGCAACCCTAGTTTTGGGAGAGAAACACAGAGACAAAGGAAGAAAAAAAAAATACCAGAAATAAAAGAACTACTTTAATTGTAGTGATGTTATTGTAGATATTTACATATCATTATATATATTTTTTGCAGGTCTTACATTTCAGTTATATTTCAATAAAACTGTTTAAAATGAGATAACAAACAGAGCACATCACTAAGGAGCCTACTGCCACTAAAAGTAATCAATAAATATTAATATTCAAACAAGTTTGTCAATTTAAATAAAGTGCACCAATTTCTCAGGAAATTCAAATGTCCATAGTATATCCAATATGAAGCAATTTGAGTGAACAGTTTTTAAAATATTTTTATTTTTATAAGATTCAATACATTTTTACTAAATCTACCCATATCTACCTCCATATCTGCCCATATTTACCTTCATCCAATTATACCTAGAACCTTTCAATCCCATATTTCTCCCAGCTCCACATCCTACTTTTAATTTTTATTATTAATAACTCCCTAGGTCCAATTACTGCTGTCCATGTGTTAACATTAGTACTATGCCCATCAAAACAAACAAACAACAACAGTAAACACCACAAATTAAATGATACTAAAACCATCCAAACACAACACACACAAAATGAAAATTGCAGGCCAACATCACTCACTGAAATAAAATACTTAATATGTGCACATGGCCATAAGCCCATAGTTTAAAAAAATTAAAATTTTAACTTGCAATTCCTCTAAAAATTAATCTCAAAGCCCAGGAGCTTTACATGGAGAAACAAACCAAGCATTTCAAAAATATTTAACATCAATTCTATACCTATCTCAAAACAACAACACAAAAAACTCAGGTAGTAACAGCCAACTCAATAATACAGAAACCATCCAAAGACAGCACACACAAAAAAGAAAGTTATAGGCCAACATCACTCATAATTTAGAAGTAAAATATTTAATATGCACACATGGATATAAGCCAATAGTTAAAAAATTAAAAATTTAATTTATAACTCTTCCAAAAATTATTCTGTAGGCCCAGATATTTTACATGGGAAAATAAACTAAGAATTTAAAGAATATTTAACATTAGTTCTATTTCTATCTCAAAAAACAAAGCAAAACAAAATAAAACTCAGGATACTAAAACCATCCAAAGACAGCACACAAAAAAAGGAAATTAAAAACTAATTCACTAATATACCAGCGACATCCTTAAGTAATTACTAACAAACTTATTTTAGCAATATATGTAAAATACCACTAAAAATGAGTTTATCACAGGACATAAGACTTACTCCAAAAACTAAATATACACAAACCAGCATATATGCAGATAGGTTTAAAAAAAACTACAGAAAAAATTATTAGAGCTAACAAACAAGGTCAAGATTTTAGGATGCAAGCTCAATAGACAAATCAATTGGACGTCTATAGCTTTACAAGGAATAATCTGAAAAAGAAATTAAGAAAATGGCATCATTAAGAATGACCTTAACAAAAGAAGTATATTTCAAGATCACCACAAATAATTACTGACTAAGGGTGTGCTAAATTCTATTACAAGATTAAATAATCTGTGCCCTCACTGAACCCATCTTTAAAAAAAAAAAGAAAGAAAGAAAAAAGAAAACTTATCAAATGCCATGTACACAGGTTTCAGAACAGGGAATACTAACAGGGAATTGCCAAATTCCTTTTTGAGGAACTCAAATGTACGTTTTTGAGAAAGCATTTTTCTAAAAGTTGCTATCCCTAGTAATTACATAAACCCACTGTCTCTGTTCAGGATCCTGATTTGTGGGCACCAGGGACTGGCAAACTAAGGCTGATAGCTAACCTCTGAGTTGGACTCTAGCAAAGCCAGTCCCTGGTGCCTATGTTGTGGGGAGCCTGTTCTAAAGTACTAAGGGAACCCGAAAGGTTTTTCCCTTAAATATCTCCTTTACAGCTAACAAAGGCACTATCTAGACTGGAAAAAAATAATGTTTTTAACAGAAAATAATATTGCATGTAAAGACAATTTTAAACATTATTTTTCCCTGTTGGATGTTCAAATTTGTTGGTTTAACAGAAAACCGTCCAGATTGTGTGGCTAATTCTGTCAGCCAAATTTCCTCTGGCATCTTGACCCCTAATACCAAATACAAATATATGAACCAAAAACAACAACAACAAAAAACAAACAAAACAACAACAAAAGTTTTTACCAGATAATAAAACAAGAACTTTTACCAAACTAAAGAACTATAGACAATTAGAACAAAAGCTGGAACACTGGAAATGTTCCAGTCTATGGAAGAAAAAAAAATCCCCACCCCGCCAAAAAAAAAAACCAAACAAACCCAAAACCGCACAAATTGGAAATGAAGTAGTTTAAAAATTAAAAAAAAAAAAAGAAAAGAAAAGAAAAAGGAGTACTAACCGTCTGTCTTAGCATAACGGCCTCAGCAACGGAGTAACGGCCGGCCTCGCGGCATAACCGCCTCCGCGCGTGAGCTTCTAGTAACTGCTGCCTGCTCGAGAAGGCGCGAAGAAAACTGCCCCGGACCGTACCATTTTCACCGGCAGGCAGGGGGGGAATCCAGAATCAGTGCTTCCCTCAGTTGGACTTTAAACCAAGGGACGGGGTCAAAAAATTATAGTAGGGAGGTTTTAAAGTTTTGTCAGATTATTTCTTGTCTGAATCTCCAGAGTCTAGAAGAAATAAAAGACTTACAAAGCTCTGTATTCACGGGTGCACCCCTGCCAAACTCAGACAATGGAAGTGACCAGTAACGGACACCCCCCCACACCTGCCCATTCCCGCCAACTGCCAACTGTCTAGCGCGTGCCAGCCCCCAATTTTAAAATGGAGGTTAAGCCTCTGGCGATGTAACTCCAGTAGTGAAGTGGATTCAAATCAGAAAACTACCACAAGATGGACATTTCAGAATAAAATAATAGTTGTTTTAACTACCTTAAAATTACAAAGAATAAGTTGTGATATTATCTTGAATAATAAATAGACGAGAGGGTTTGCTGGGGCAGTAGAGTGACTGAGCGGGCTTGCCAAGCCGCGTCAGTGGTTGCAGGGCTTGTTTTGAAAACGTTTTTTTTTTTTTTTTCTTTTCTTTTTTCAAGGCAAGGTCTCCCTAAATTTCTCTAGTTACAGACCAGCACACATAACCTTAGCCTTGGCTGAAAGACTTTTCTTTATAATTCCTTATAGTTTATTGCCTTATTGATGGTCTAAACTTCAATTTATTTGTGATTATAATGCAATTACATTTCTTCACATTTTTTCCTCCCTTCAAACCTTTCTATATACTTCTTCCTATTCCCCTTCAAATTTTACTGCCAAACTGAACCTACCTGTCAAAAGTAGTTATAATTTTCTACCTATCTAGTTAAGCTTCTGACTGCAGAGGGATTTTACATTTCCCTTAACAATTCCCCTATAAATTAAAAAATATAAATTGTTTAGAGATACTGAAATGACCAATGCTAGTTACTGACAATCACACTAATTAAGGCAATTAAGCATATAAGAATCTTTCCTTTAATGATGGCCAGATCAAGAGCATTTAAAAACAGAAAGAGAGAAAAAAGAAAGGAAGAAAGAAAGAAAGAAAGAAAGAAAGAAAGAAAGAAAGAAAGAAAGAAAGAAAGAGAGAAAGAAGCACAATCACATCAGTGTTCGAAGAGGCTGAAGTACCTCTGTAACATCTGTCTTTTTCCAGAGATTTATCAGTATTTTCCAGACACAACGTGACAATTATTTTTGATCTATACTTCCTCTACTTATTTTATTTTCTGTTTTAGCTTGCACAAACATTAATTATTTTAGTTAATACAGATAAACTGTGACCAGGAGGATCCCAGATGGTCTCAATAGCATTGCCAAGGCAGATGTGGGTATTGGGAAAGGAAGGCTGAGAAGTGACTAGGCAGATACAAAATAAAGTCAGAACAGGTTGGCATCTCTTTAGTCCCTTAAATATTTAACTCCTTTATTTTCCCCCTCTATCCTCATTCATAGGAAAGGACAGCTATATATGATACATAACAATAATATACCTTCTTTTTACTGTTTTGCATGCATATATATATATATATATATGTATGTATGTATATATATACATACACACACACACATATATATATATATATATATACATACTTAAATATAACCTGTTTGATCTATATAATGCTACCTGTATGCATGTTTTCAGAGCTGTTTGGCACTGGGTAACAAATGGGTGTGCTCTTCCCTAGTGAAAGCTACCTCTCTCATCCCCAGCTTCCCTCAGTTACCTATGCTTGCTTGTGGGCTTTGTCCTGTCCAGTTTGTTGTATTCAGTGCTGCCCTCCTTATTGGGCTCACATTTGACACTCATGGTAGTGAGAGTTTATGAGACTAGCTTCTAACTTTTCTAAGAGACAGGATCTCACTGCAAGCCACCTGATCTTTTGGCTCTTACCATCTTTCCAGGCCTTCTTCCGTGATGTTCCCTGAACCTTAGAGGCAGGGGAGCTCCACAGATATGAGAAGACTCTGCTTAAAATATTTTTAAACAAAAATGTAAATGTTTGAGAAAATGGATATTCCACTCACCTTGACTTAATCACTATAGAATGTAT
This sequence comes from Mus musculus, assembly GCF_000001635.26. Lineage (NCBI taxonomy): Eukaryota > Metazoa > Chordata > Mammalia > Rodentia > Muridae > Mus > Mus musculus. The sequence goes on from NW_019168532.1 coordinate 234,502, forward strand.
GGGTGCGTCCCAACATCACTTTGTAACTCATGAAGATGTAGGATTATGTACCAAATATAACATTATTGCCCAGCATGCTAATTCACCCCACAAATATAATTCCATACAGGAAGCATAGAGCAAGCTGCCCACACAATTTGGACAATAACATTGTAAGCTCTAAACTAACCTCAAAAACCATAATGAGGCTCTGCCTCAAATAGGTAAAATATGAAGTAAATGGGGCTGGCATGCTAGAATTCACCTTTAATCCCAATACTCAGAGAGGAAGATACAGGCAGATCTCTAGGAGTTCAAGGTCTGTCTGACCTACATAGCATATTACAGGTCAGGAATGAAACCTTATCTCCAAAATAAATAAATACCCATCTAATAAGATGTTATATGTGAAGCCCAATAACCAGGCAAATTCTAAAGTACTACTTCATTTCTGAATAATTAGAAAGCCAGAGATGGAGCTCAAATGTCTTATTCTAAGTGGCAGCCAGATAACTGTCATATGCTGTAAAGTATGACATTCATTGTTCTGGGAACAATCTTTCCCACTTGAATAAATGAACAAGCTTTATTTTATCACTTTTTATAGATCCCACAACTCTGTGGCTTCTCAATTAGGTTTCCTGCCTAAATTTCAAAACCATTGTTGATTTCTTGACCCCTACCTGTACGCCTAATAATGTGGTGAATATGATGAAGACAACACAAATCATTTCATTTCCAGACATGCAAGAGAGATTATCCAGGCATAGGAAACATGAGTTTGTTTTATAAGACCAAATCCAGTAAATGTCACATGAATTACACTAACAATAAATGTGCATTCTAGGAAATAAGAGGGAAATCTCACAGTTATAAAAGAGAGAACCTAATGAGAAATAACCACAGCCAAACCAAGACTGCTTCTCAAAAATAGCTGTCAGTCATTGTGATGCACAGTTTTCTGTCAACTTGACACAAGCTAAAATCATCTGAAAAGAGGGAGTCTCAATTTAAAAAGAAAAAAAAAATGTCTCCATAAGATTGGCTGTAGGCAGGCCTTTAGGGTATTTTCTTAATTGGTGATTGATGGGGAGAGCCCACCCAATTGTAGAGAGTGCCACTCCTGGCTTCTTGTCCTGGCTATTATAAGAAAGCAGGTTGAGCAAGCCATAGGAAGCAAGCCAGTAAGCAGCATTCCTCCATGGCCTCTGCATCAGCTCCTGCCTCAACATTCCTGCCCTGTTTGAGGTCCTGTCCTGACTTCCTTCAGTGATGAACAGCAATGTGGAAGTGTAAGCCAAACATACCCTCTTTTTCCCAAGTTGCTTTTTGGTCATGGTGTTTCATCACAGCAATAGTAACCCTAAGATACCCATTTTCTACCACAAGGCAACAGTATATTCTTTAGCTTTCTAATTAAGCCTCTGGCAGCAGAAGAACTTGCATTTATCTTTAACAGATCCCCTATAAAACATAAAACATAAAATATAAATAATAAGCCAGGCGTGGTGGCACACACCTTTAATCCCAGCATTGAGGAAGCAGAGGCAGGCGGATTTCTGAGTTCAAGGCCAGCTTGGTCTACAAAGTGAGTTCCAGGACAGCCAGGGCTATACACAGAAACCCTGTCTTGAAAAACAAAATAATAATAATAATAATAATAATAATAATAATGATTATTATAAAGCTTGGAGATACTTAAGTCATTTATTTTTCTCTATTCCTTCTCTCATTCATAGGAAAGGGCAGAGGTACACTATACATGACAAATAACATAAATACTGGACAGAAGTGACTATGAAGCACCATTGCAGCTATATTCAAAGTAGCCATCTAAGATTTAACTTTAGTAGACTTATAGGAAGCTGCTCTAAATAGCCTTGTGTGTTCTCCTGCCTAGAAGACAAGTCAAGAGAAAACTAAGCAGCATTCCCAATTTTATTGGCCCACAATAAACTATGTAATAATCATTGGCATCACTGCCCATCTTTTAAATAGTCATGGTATCAGCATCTAAACTAAATTGGATAGGATATACATACATACATACATACATACACACACATACATGTGTGTATATATATGACTGGAAGATACTTAGCAGGACAAATAGAATAGGCAGACTATGATTTTATGAATCATAAATTGTTTGAATCAATAGTTCCTTTCTTTTTTCATTATTCAGAACATTTACATTAGAAATGCAGGTCTCTGGACCAACAATCAAGGAGCCTGTATGGGTCTGACCTAGGCCCCCTGCATATATGCTATGATTGTGTAGCTTGGTGTTTTTCGGGACTCCTAATGGTGGAGAAGGGGCTGTCTCTGACATTTTTGCCTGCTTTTGAGACCCTTTTCTCCTACTGGGTTGCCTTGTCTAGCCTTGATATGACAGTATGTGTCTGTTCTTATTATAATTTGTTATGCAGTGTTTGGTTGATATCTTGGGGAGGCTTGGCCTTTTCTGAAGGGAAGCAGTAGGAGGAGTGGATCGGGGTGAAGTGGGGAGGTGAGAGAGGGACTTGGAGGAAAAGGAAGGGAAAATGTGATTGGGAATGTAATGAGCGAAGAAAAAAATTAAAAAGAAAGAAAAAGAAAAAATACAAGTCTCACATGTATTATCTTAATAGCTTTTACAAACCAAATGTAAACTGAAAAATGTTTATACTCTTATTCACAAGTCTGTGTGGAAGAGAAGCTGCTTTGGTAGAAAAAAAAATAAGCTGATTGTGGTGACCACACACCTGTAATCCAAATAATATAGGAAGCACAGAGATCATAACATTATAGGTACAAGGCTACCTACCCTATACAACATAATGACGTTTAGGCCAGTTTGGACTCCATAAGATTCTGTCTTCCATAAAATCAGAAGAGGGAGAGTGTAGAGGGGAAAATATGGATAGGTAATAATAGGGAAATAATGAATAAAGATTAAATTTTCGGTATAGTTATTGTTGCTTTCTGTGATTGTTTTTTGAGACATGGGCTCAATATGCAGCCAAGGCTGAACTAGAACTTACTGTGTATAGCACTGCTGACCTTGAACTAGCCATCTCTCTGCCTCAGCCTCCCAGAAGCTGATAATACAGGTATGTGTTACCATAGCCAGCTAGTATTTATGTTTAACACCTCTTTGTCTCCTTAAGTCTGTATTATTTGAGTATATATTATGCATGTGTATTCATTCATTAACATGGTATATTGTTTATTTTGAATCTTTGAATAGATCTCCTCTCATTTTGCAACCACCCATAGCTAGTACATGCCATTTTGAGAACTTCAGCAAGTCCAGACTCTTCCATTCTTTGTTTCACTTTCAGATGCTGCTCTTGTGTTTCTAGTTAACAGAATGGGGTATTATTGAACAATGCTCTAACACTCTACAGTTCTCTTTCTCACTTGGGGATTTGATGAGACATGTCCCAGACAAAGATACTGGTCTGAGAGACACAAAAATTTAATTTCTCTTATGGACATATGCTGTATGTGTATAGAGCATATAAATATTTTCTCCCTTTGCTTCTTATTCCATAAAGAAGAGCCAGACATAAGAGACTCAATTTTGTCTTTAATCACCAAAAGTTCTCTGCTAGGAGTCACCTGTAGATTTCCATATTAAACTCTTGTTAGATGTGTAATTGGAAATTATTTTCTTCCCTTATATAGGTTGTATCTTCACTTCTGCCATATGAAAGCCTTTAAGGTCTGACTCTTGCTTTACTTTTCTGTGCTTTTAGAGCTTTGTCTAAGAAAATATTTATATGCTCTATACACATACAGCATATGTCCATAAGAGAAATTAAATTGTTGTGTCTCTCAGACCGGTATCTTTGTCTGGGACATGTCTCATCAAATCCCCAAGTGAGAAAGAGAACTGTAGAGTGTTAGAGCATTGTTCAATAATACCCCATTCTGTTAACTAGAAACACAAGAGCAGCATCTGAAAGTGAAACAAAGAATGGAAGAGTCTGGACTTGCTGAAGTTCTCTTATATTATGGGCACTAAGGCCCCTGGGTGGGGCCAGGCAGATGGTGAGGGAGGCTTCCATACCACTCTAATAGTACAAGTCCCCATGTCCACTGGTGTACCATGTGACACAAAATAGAGGATCCTAGAAAACTAGTAGAACCTCAGAATGGCCCCAGAACATAATGGTGACAGCTTCCCGTCTTTACGGAAGTCCCCTATGGAGCTAGCAACCTGGCACCTCCTCATACTGTCAGTTGGATGGTTGGCTACTCCAGAGCTCATGTCAGTTCCCCATTGGTCCAAAGGCTGTATAAAAATGTTTGCCACTCAATGAAGTCAATCTGCACCTCAATGCTGACCTCCAGAGTCTGTTTCCCGGGTTTGTGACTCTGCCTCCCTCACCCAGGCCTGGATCCCAGTTCCCACACTATATTTTCTTCTAACTTCATTTTTTTCCCAGACATATATTTAGTTATTTAATACATTTGAATTGATTCTTCTAATTGGTGAGAAATAATGTTCTTGTTTCACTCTTCTGCATAAAATAGAAACTTCACCAGCACCATTGGTTGAAATAGACATTTCTCAAAACAAGATATATAAATAGGCAACAAGCATATGAAAAATGTTGATAATCATTATTCATCAAAGAAGCACAAATCAAAACCCCAATGAGATCACACCTAATTCTAGCAGAAATAACTATTATAATAAATACAAAAATCCCAAGGAAGACCAAAGTGTGGATATTTCGATCCTTCTTAGAAGGGGGAACAAACTACCCATGGGAGGAGATACAGAGACAAAGTGTGGAGCAGAGACTGAAGGAATGACCATCTAGAGACTGACTCACCAGGGGATATATCCCATTTACAATCACCAAACCCAGACACTGTTGGGGATGCCGACAAGTGCTTCCTGATAGGAGTCTGATATACTTGTCTCCTGAGGGGCTCTGCCAGTGCCTGACAAATAAAGAAGGAGATGCTCACGGCCATCCATTGGACGGAGCACAGGGTCCCCAGTGGAGGAGCTAGAGAAAGAACCAAGGAGCTGAAGGGGTTTGCAGCCCCATAGGAGGAACAACAATATGAACCAACCAGTATCCCCCAGAGCTCCCAGGGACTAAATCACCAACGAAAGAGTACACATGGAGGGACCCATGGCACCAGCCACATATGTATGTAGCAGAGGATAGCCTTGTCAGATATCAGTGTTAGGAGGGGCCCTTGATCCTGTGAAGAATCCATGCCCCAGTATAGGGGAATGCCAGGACAGGGAAGAGGGAGTGGGTGGGTGTGAGCAGGGGAAGACAGGAGGGCATAGGGGGTTTTTGGAGGGGAAACCAGGAAAGGGGATAACATTTGAAATGTAAATAAAGGAAATATCTAATAAATTTTTTAAAAAGAAGAAAAAAGAAATAATTATTATAATAAACGCAAAAATCTCAAGTGCTGGTGAAGAGGACACAACTGATAGAAACATAAAGTAATATGGTCATTATGGAAACTCAGATGTGTGTCCCTCAAAAGAAAATTGAGCTACTGTATGATACAGCTATCTATTCTGCTCCTGGGTATATAAACACAGGAAATGAATTCATTACATTAAAGAGTCTGTACTCTCTTCTTGGTTGCAACATTAATTGCAGTAGCCAATATACAAAAAAAAAAAAAAAAAAAAAAAAAAAAGCTCATTGTCTATCAGATAATGACTGGATAAAGAAATAAGAAGTACATATATACTAATCATACTATTTAGCCATAAAAGGATGAAATCCTGCTATTTGGTACAACAGGGATGGGATTGAAGAATATTAATTTGAGTGAAGTAATCTAAGCATAGAAATATAAGTACCATATAATTTCACTTATATAGAATATGAAAATGTGTTCTCATAGAAGTTTAGGGTAGTCAGTACCAACACTCAGGAAAGCCAGTTCTGTACCTTGCCCAGAGGGCACAGTGGAGCTGGCCCTGGTGGCAGGTGACCCAACCCTGGGGGTATAAGTATAGGAGAGCTGGCCCCACCACTTGTCTGCTGAGAAGTGACCTGGGCACAAAGTTGATGTTCCTTGTCCCCTTTCCCCCTGCTGCCTGCAGCAGTTGGGAGAGCTGACCCCCAAGGGTTATGAGAGCAGGAGAGTAAGTCCTGCTTCTTGCCTGGACAACACAACAGAGCTGGCCCTGGTAGGGGGGATGGGGTGCAGCTGAGCCAGCCCTGAGTGCTTGAGAATGGAAGAGTTGTCCCAGACACTTGTCAGCCCTAGAATGAGTAGGTCTGTGCCTTGACTTGGCAGCACAGTCAAGCTGGCTCTGGGAACCTAAGTGTAGGGGAGTCCTTCCCAAAGGCATGAGAGCAGGAGTGTTGACCTGCCTCCTGCTGGTGGAGACATTGGGTGGCCTAGCTGGAACAGTGCTGGCAAGTTTGTCCTGGTGGTACAAAGAAGGAAGGGCAAGCTGAGCAGTTCAGCTACCACCCAGGCCCAGATCCAGGGCTTTGAGTTGGCCCACCCAACTGTCAGGACACATAGAAGTTGGATGTGGTTGCTGATCCAGTGGCCAGGACCCATGTGAGAAGGGATGCATGTGGATCCCTTTGTCTGTTCAGATGTATGAATGTGTGGTGGTCACACGTGGTTGTTTTTACTGTGTCTGCTTCTCTGTCTATCTCCATCTGTCTCTATCTTTTTCTCTCTGACTGTCTCTGTCTCTCTGTCTTCCTATCTGTGTGCCTATCTGTCTGTCTGTTTTGTTTCCTTATATTGACCAGTGGCATACTCTGGTGTGAGACCCTCTCCCCACTCAGCTTCCTTTTGGTTCTGCTAGGTCACACAGAGGAAGCCCAAAAAACCTCTAACTGTCCCACTCAGGGAGCAGGAGCCCTTGTCTGTTTTGCTGCTTGGCTCCTGATCACAACAGTGTTGGTCTCTCTGTGGAGGTGGGAGAGGCTTAGTTCAGGTCTTTCATCCAGAAACCCCTGCCATTTAAGCAGAATGTACATAGTAAGGGGGAAAATAGTCCCCCTAACCCCCCCGCCATGAGCATTCCCTCTACAGTACACCTGGTCTAAGCATCCCCAGGGAAGGGAAACATCACCCAAGGCTAAGCCTGAAGGAAAAAAAAATCCACTTCTTCTTTACTCAAGATTCTTGTCTCCTTTTAAACCAATGATCCATAAAACAAAACAAAACAAACAAACAAAACAGCTGGGCAAAGGGATTACTACCAGAAAACGCAGACTAGACAAAGCATTCAAACACAAGCTTTGGCTACAAAATGTCAGCTAAGAAAGTTCAACTTTGTAAAAAGCTACTATCTTGGCTACCAGCTTTTAAAAACAAAACAAAAAAGGAGCCTGTCTCAAAATAGGATTGCTGCCACCCTTTGATCCAATTCCAAAGACTAAGAAACAGGTTCCTAGGTGCAGTTGGATATTGGTGCCTCAATATACCAGAGTTTTTGGAAATAGTAAGGCCAGCACAAAGGGGAGAACTGGGGTGGTTTGAATAGGAAAAGCCCCATAGACTAGTGTTTGAATGCTTGGCCCTTAGGGAGTGGCACCATTAAGAGGTATGGCCTTGATGGAGGAAGTGTGTCATTGTGGGAGTGGCCTTTGAGGTCTCAGATGGCTCAAGCTATGCCCAGTGTGGCACAGTCTCCCTCTGCTGCCTGTGGATCAAGATATAGATCTCTCAGCTCCTCCAGCACCATGTCTGCCTACATGCTGCCATCCTTCCCACCATGACTTTGTAAGAGTTTCCATTGTCATGGTGTCTCTTCACAGCATTAAAACCCTAAGACTGGCACTGATTCCCTAATCTGGACTGAAACTGAAGAGAGGGCACTTGAGGCTTTAAAAACAGCTCTGACTTCTGCTTCAGGCTTAGAAATTCCAGATGTCTCAAAACCTCTTCATCTGTTTATCCATGAAACAAAAGACATTACAAAAGAGGTTTTAACCCAAATAATGAGGCCATGGAAAGGCCCTGAGATACACCGGTCTAAACAAGTGGACCCTGTAGCCACCTCTCTAAGGAGCTGTTTAGCACCCCCACTAGCACTATTGCTGGTTTTATAACAGAGAGAAAACAAGTTAAGCCTGGGAAAGGATCTTACACTCACAGCACACCCGGATGTGGTTGAGGCCCTCCAAGGAGCACTAAAATGCTGGCTGTCTAATGACCAGTGCCATTCCTACTCAAGTCTGGGTTGAGAAACCCACTCCATCAGTTCAACCACCCTCTTGCCTGATGATTACAGGTGCTCATCCATAACTGTCAGGAGAGGAAAGAGGAAACCAGGTATTTGGGAGATGCAGTAGTTACTTTAACTCAAACAATTTAGGCCAAAGCCAGGTACCTCTCCCCAGAAAGCAGAACTGACAGATCTGGCCCAGGCTCTCAGATGTGAAAAAGGAAAGTCCACCACAAAATACACAGACCATCAGCCCACATGGTTTTACTACTGGGCATGTCAATGGTGTGATTTAGAGAGAAAGAGGACTTCTCACTGCTGGGACAAAGGACATTAAAAAGCCTTGGCCCTTCTAGAGGCTCTTTGGCTTCACTATAAACTACTCTCCTCCACTGCCAGGCTGCTGACCTGGCTGCCTGACAAACAGTCCTCAGGCCAGTGGGGAACGTTGATATTCTGATGACATACCATAACCTGGTACTGCCTGAGACTCCATGGTGAAGAAGAGCTCAAACCCTCAGGTTGATGGAGGACACCAGAGGGAAAAGTCATTGTCTCAGAAACAACTAAGTGGCAGAACTCTTGTAACTAACATTCACCAGGCTTCTCATCTGGGGTCCACAAAACTTTCTGAGTTGCTCAGACCAAGGTATGTTATACCTAGACTAGACAACCTAGCATGAAATGTCCCAGTAGGATGCCAAGTTTGTGCTCCAGTGAATCCAAAACAGAGAGCCTTTACCCAGGAAAGGATCCAAATGAGAGAGCAAAACCCTGGTGAACTCTGGGAAAACTGACTTTACTAAGATCCAGCCTGCTACAGGAGGAGAAAAATTCTTGCTTGGTTTTATAGATAGCTTTTCTGGGTGGAAAGAAGCATTCCCCACCCACACTGGAAATGCCCAAGTAGTAGTTAGAATGCCCATCAGGAACTGGTCCCTTGATCTGACCTCTCCCTAGCAATGGGGTCAATAATGGCCTAGCTTTCATCACCAAAATCTCTCAAATAATAGCTAAAACTTTAAACATAGATTGGAAACTTGATTGTGCAAATAGACCTCAGAGTTCGGGCCTGGTAAAAAGAATAAATGGGGCATTAAAAGAAACTCTAACATGATTTTCTGCTCTAAATGTTCTGATTTTTCTTTAATCAACTCTACCTATGTTTTATGTAGTGTTAAATTTTCCTTTTATTCATTGTCTATCCACTCCAGGTAAATACAAGATTATTTTCCACCAAAACTGTATGAGACTCAAAGAGAATCAGTAAGAAGCTTGAGAAACAGTAAGAAATGAAGACTCTAATTAGAGTCCAGCAAAAGGTGAATTGGTCTTCCTTTGCTTTGCTTCAGCCTGCTGTACATGATATAGGGAGGGATTTATCCCCATGAGGTTATGCTTAGAAGTCCTCCCCTACTGCTTCCCAGAGTGTAGCAGTTGGCAGAACTCTCTATCCCTTTCTCAAGTCACTACAGGCCCTCCAGTTCTCCATAAAGCATATTCATTGGACTATCTGAGAGACCCAGCCAACCTCTGAGCCTACCACCAGTTTCCTCTATTTTAAGTCCAATAATACCACTTGGATGAAGCCAGTAGGCAAAAGGGTGCTGGAACTAACCTGGAAAGGACTCTACAAGTTGATTCTCTCCACGCTTGAAGGTAGCTGGCATTGTACTGTGGATCTAACTAAACCCAGGTCAAGAAAGTAGAAGCCACAGACTCTGCTGTCAAATGGATCCAAAGAAATTAAAGCTTAATTCAGTCCTTGGCCCCCTTCACTCCCTGCCCCTCTGTATCCTCTTGAGTCTTGTGTTTTACACTATGGGTAAGAATGACAGGGTAATGGTCCCAGCTCCACTGGAACTGGAAACCAAGGAAGACAGGATACAGAAAAGGTAGTAGCTAGTGTGACTACAGACCAGCAATCTATATTTCATATTGACCTTTGGCCTTTACTTACTGATGCCCATGTTAAGTGTCTGGTCATATATAGAAAAGGGAAGATGTAGGCCATCATTTTTTTGAGATAGGAATAAAGAGTTTACAATTCCACGCATGTCCTACAGCTGATCCCCTCATTGCCAAAATCAAGGGGGTTTCCATTGCAAAAATTGGGATTATAAAACTGAGGTTTACTGAAAATTTCCTTTTAAAGGATTCTGGCCTTTGGAAAAGAGGAAAAACTTGGGGAATTAGACTCTGCCACAGTAAGGGACCCTGGGAGATAGGGTTTATCATCCCCAACCAGAAACCAGCCAGGATTGCTGGTTATGCTTACACACCTAGACGACCTACTACATAGGAGCAGGAACAAACACCACAGGTCTAAAATATTTCAGATAAGGATAATCTTTATTTGATGATTTTTTGTTGTTGTTGTTGTTGTAAGAGTGAAAAGCAGCAGATGAGGACAAAGCATGAACAAGGTTATGGTAACAGCACTTACTAAGAACAAATGGTCAGTTATAGTTTATGAATTC